>NC_064648.1:199596289-199900303 GCF_023864345.2 Schistocerca serialis cubense | reverse complement strand
ACAGTTATTAATCTTTATATACACGCCTCAGCATTGCATGCAAAAAACAATATAGCAGATTTTGAAATGAGGGAAAACATACACCACCATAATACCAGAGGCAAAACAAAAATTAGACATACCTAGGCACAGGCTGTCAAGAACAGGGAATTTCCATCTAATCAATAGTCTAAAAATATTTAATAAACTTCCATTTTATTCTCGGTCGGGTCACGTAAGTAGCTTCAGGAGCAAGCTACTAAACTGGTTACTAATCAATCCTTTTTACAATATAACAGAATTTATTAATATAAAATGAATTGACATTAATTTTTAAGGATTTCATTATGTGATGTCACTGAATGTATTTATCTTATGTTATGATGTTTGTTATCATCTATGGGCACTATTTGCAATGCTCATTTAGCTTTAAGGTACTATTCAAGGAAAATGTTATATGATATTCATGTAAATTGCCTATTCCACCTCAGGTGGTCAATGGTGAATAAAGGATCTGATCTGATCTGATCTGAATCTACACTGATGAACCAGAATATTGTGACCGTCTACCCGGTATATTCACCTCTGGCATGTTAACAGGGGCAATGCGTCATGGCACGGAAGGCCACAGTAGGTCGCATAGGGAGTTGGCATCATATGTACACACACGAGTCACCCATTTGCTGTAATAGAAATAATTCAAAAGCCAAGATCGCTTAAATACTGTGTACTAGATAACCGGTTTCAACACAGAATGTAGTTTAACTTTATAAACCATTTGGATATAACGATACACGAGGCAGACCAGCTGATATAAAATCATTGTCACAAAAATTAAGAAACAACTGCTCTCCCGGTCATTCTTTTCGATGAGATGTGTAAAACCAATGTCACAAGATAAAATTATTCGGTACACGACCGCTGTTTCACTGAGCGATCACCCCCATTACATGCTGTGTTTTCACTGCATAATTGCTGTAAGTTCTGGGGAGGGGACAACCTCTGATGACACATTCATTCACATCCCAGATGTGTTGGATCTGGTTCAGATCTAGCAAGTTGGGAGGTCAGCACATTGACTGGAACTCGCCGCTGTGTTCCTAGAACCACTGTCACACTCCTGGCCTTGTGACAGAGTTCGTTATCTTACTGAAAAATGCCAGCGTCGTCGGAAAAAAACTCGCCACGAATGGGTGTACGTGCTCTGCAACCAGTGTACAGTACTCCTTGGCCGTCATCGTGCTTTGCACGAGCTCCACTGGATCTGCAGATGCAAATGTGAATGTTCCCCAGACAGTAACGGAGCCGCCACCAGCTGATCTCCGACCCGCAGTACGAGTGTCGAGCAGCTGTTTGCCCTCTAGAATCGGCACAGTGAAGAAGGTATCGGGATTCGTCAGACCAGGTAGTGCTCTGCCACTGTGCCAAAACATCCAGTGCTGACGGTTACATGCCCGTTTCATTCACTGTTGCCAATGTTGTGGTGTTAACGTTGGCACATACACAGACTGTTTACTGTGGGGGCCCACCGTTAGGAGTGTTCGGTGCACTGTGTGTTGAGACACACTTGCTCTCTGGCCAGCATTAAAGTTTGAAGTTAGTTCCACCACAGTTCTCTGCCTGCCCCGTTTCACCAGGCTGCCCAGCCTACATCAGACATCCGTAACGAGAAGTGGCCATCCAACCCCACAACATCTGGAATGTGGTTTCACCACGTGTCAAAGACACTTGCTGCTGCACTCCTCGAATTCCGAACGAGTCGTGCAGTGTCTGAAATGATTGTTCTGGGCCATCCCGATATGCCCTCATTCGCACTCGGATAGATCATGTGCTTTCCCCATTCTGCACCCGGACCGCATGCTCACTCGTACTGTATGCACCTTGCATGTGTCTTAATAAGCAGCCATTCCTCACCAGGTTGCAACGGACGGGTTTATATCGATAGTAGGTCAGTGGTCGTAATGTTCTGGCTGATCAGTGTGTAACGTTTTATTCACGGCCACATTAATAAAAGTCCATCCTTTTTTTCAATACGTATAAATTCTTTTGTGTTAAAATGCTTTTTCTTTCAGCCATGTCTTTGCCACCATTTAAATTAAACAATGGAAAATCCAGGATGGAATGTAATAATACCAGAGAAGGAGAGTTGCTACTCAACATATAGTGGAGATGCTGAGTCGCGATAGGCACAACAAAAAGATTCACACAATTATAGCTTTCAGCCATTAAGGCCTTTGTCAGCGTGTGTGTGTGTGTGTGTGTGTGTGTGTGTGTGTGTGTGTGTGTGTGTGTGTGTACTGCTGACGAAGGCCTTAATGGCCGAAAGTTATAATTGTGTGAATCTTTTTGTTGTGCGTATCGTGACTCAGCATCTCCACTGTATGGTGAGTAGCAGCTTTCCTTCTCCAGCATTTAAATTTATTTTTATATAGTTCTCTTGTGCTATAAGGTATACTATTGGAAAATGGTTAGCCAGTATGTAAAAAAATTATTTTTTACTTTCCTTGGACGTAAGTAATGTCTAGTAAGTTCGGGTACAATGTAAGTGCACATTTGATCTCTTTCATACTCATGAGTGTACTGTTTAGCATGCGTAATTCCCTGGAGTATGTAGAGGCGGGGGAGAGTATCTTACGTTCGGCGAAGTGTTGTTTACAAGAAGTTACTCCACTTAAGCCAAATTTACGTCTGATGGCTTTCTTCTGGCGGATAAAGACCTCTTCCCTGAGCAAAGAAGTGTGTATGGGAAAAGTCTTAGTGTGCAGTAAGTATGAGCTCTTTACTCACACAATCCTTCAGTTTCCTTAATGGAGAAGGGGGCTGTTCAAAAAGTAAGGTGACCCCGCGGGCAACGTACATTCGATTATCGATCTTTCTTTTTTGTACACATGTCCTGAACATATGTTGACAGTTTCAGATCTACAACATACTTCATTTGTTTTTGACAAATACAAAGGCTAGACGTATTTTAGTGTGCTCTGCAATTTTCGATTGTTATAAACAGTGGAGCAAAGACTTTGAATCAAATTTTGCGTGAAAAATGGAAACAAGTCATTTAAAACACTTGGGATGTTGACAGTGGCATACGGTGAGTCTGTTCTAAATAAATAAAAAAAAAAGTGTACATCTTACAAGATGCCAGTGACGAACTTTGCTCTGGACGCTCCAGCAAATCTACAACAGATGATAACGTCGAAGCTGTGAAGAAAATTGTTTTGGAAAATCGTGTGAATACCTTAAGAGAAGTTGCTTAGGGTGTTGGCATATTGGTCATGTCGTGCAATTTTTTCAGATTTTTTTGGGCATGAGACGTGCGTCAGTGAAATTTGTTCCAGAACTTCTCAATTTGATCAGAAGAACCACCGCGTGAGCATCGCTCAGTTCCTCTTGAATGACAGCAATGATGATCCTAACTGGTGATGAAACATGGGCTTACAGTTATGACATCAAAGCCCAATTGTTCCAATGGAAGCATCCTGGAGAGCCGAGACCGAAAAAAGCACGCCCAGTTCGATCAAATGTCAAAGTTCTGCTCACTGTTGTTTTCAATTACCGTGCCGTAATGCATCATGAATTTTTGCCACCATGTCGTACGGTGAATAAGGAGTATTAGCTTGACGTTATGCGCCATTTCCGAGAAGCAGAACGCAAAAAAGTCTGGAATTGTGGAAAAACAATTCGTGGCTTTTACATCATGACAATGCACCTCCTCATTTATCGTTGCCTGTGAGAGATTTTTAGACCAAAAACAATACGACATTCATGCCTCGGTCACCATATTCACCGGATTTGGCCCCCTCTGACTTTTTTTCCTGTTCCCAAAACTTAAGAGACCTATCAAAGAATGAAGATTTTCAACGATTGAGGAAATAAAAACTGCTTCGTTGGAAGCACTCAAGGCTGTACCAAAAAGTGCTTATGAGAAGCGCTTCTAGGATTGGGAAAAGTGTTGGCACAAGTGTATTGTATCTGAGGGGGATTACTTTGAAGAGGACAACGTGAATATTGATGAATAAATAGTCACCTTACTTTATGAACGCTATTCATATAAAACTCTTGCCAGTGTACTGCAAAGGTTTTCTGTCTGGGTGTTCTAACATAATTTACTATCAAGGTAGATGCCTAACAACTTTACTGAGTGAGTTTTCCCTTTATTAAAATTTCTAAGCAACGAAAGGTTTGTTCAGTTTTACAATTATTTAATGTAAACCCATCTTCCTGGAACCACTAAGCTGCCTTTTCCACCCTAGAGTTGTTCATTTGTTTGACAACACTCACACCACTATGTCAGTGATAAAAATTGTTTCATCAGCATAACAAATATCTATTGGGGATAATACTGCTGCAATAAAACGAATTTGTAAAACTTGTTAGGCAGTGGGGGAAACAAGTGATATGTGAACTGTGTTGTATACTATTCAGAGAATATGTTCTGAATAAATGTAAGTGATGCCATAAATTATGTACAAATATTTACTGACAAAAATCTTGCCGTATGCAGAAAAGAAATTTGTAGACTACCAGTTTCCTGCTCTAGATTACGACAAGATTGGAATGGATAAATTAAGTGTAAGGCAGAAGTTTAAAAAGCTTACACGATTTAATCATGTCTGATGTGAAATTGTATAGCATTGTGTAATGTTGAAATTTAACTGGACTTTTATCGAAATACTGTTCACTGGTGGTGAATATTGTTTGCAGTTTAAAAATATAAGAGCAGTAAAGATAATTTGTGTTAACTGTTGTTTTAGTATTTGTTAGAATGATCCTAATAGTCCAGTTTTTTCCTTATATGTATTGTCATTCCTTTGTGAACAGCAGTGTGAAAAAGAAAGCAGGCATCTGTCAGATGTACAAATAAATCATTCAGCTAGTATCACTCAGATTTACCACGTAGTTGGTACAATAATAAATGTATTATTGGTCTTGACTGAATTAGCACCTTGTATTTACCTTGTAATACCTATTTTCTTGTGTTCAATACAAATAAGAATCTGAACAATGTAGGGAAAGATAGACTGTGCCACTTATTGTAAACGTGTCATCTCTACGATAAGTAGCAAGAACAAAGGACAGGTGAAACAAGCAGAAAGATACATATGTTCAGTAAACTAAATAAAAAGTCAGTAGTGCCATACCTCGGTGAGAAGCTTGAAACTTTCAGCACAGGGCAGGAGCCTGTTGAAGAACTTTGGCTCAACCTTAAAAGAAGAGTTGACCTTGCAAGTACATAGTAGAACACTTCATAATGGGAGCGACTCTCCATGGTATACAGTCACCGTAATGGAACTTCTGATGAAATAGAGGTTACTGCATAATACGTGCAAAACAAAGTGTAGGCCTATAGAGAGAGAGAGACTGAATAAAATATGTTTAACTGTCAAGAGAGCAATTGTAATGACTTCAATGACTACTGTCGCAGAATATTGTCAAGTGACATTTCACAAAATCAAAAGAAATTCTGTTCATATGTAAAGGCTGTTAGTGAAGCCAAAGGTCTTGTCCAGTCCCTAGAGAAAGAGACAGGAACTGAAATTGAGTACAGCAAGGCAAAAGCTTAAATTCAAAACTCTGTTGTCAAATGTTCCTTTACAAAGGAAAACCCAACAGAATTGCCCCATTTTAATCCTTGTACCTTTTCCCGAGGGCATGCAGCTTTACTGTATGATTACATGATGATGGCGTCGTCTTGGGTAAAATATTCCGGAGGTAAAATAGTCCCCCATTCGGATCTCCGGGCGGGGACTACTCAAGAGGATGTCGTTATCAGGAGAAAGAAAACTGGCGTTCTACGGATCGGAGCGTGGAATGTCAGATCCCTTAATCGGGCAGGTAGGTTAGAAAATTTAAAAAGGGAAATGGATAGGTTGAAGTTAGATATAGTGGGAATTAGTGAAGTTCGATGGCAGGAGGAACAAGACTTCTGGTCAGGTGACTACAGGGTTATAAACACAAAATCAAATAGGGCTAATGCAGGAGTAGGTTTAATAATGAATAGGAAAATAGGAATGCGGGTAAGCTACTACAAACAGCATAGTGAACGCATTATTGTGGCCAAGATAGATACGAAGCCCACACCTACTACAGTAGTACAAGTTTATATGCCAACTAGCTCTGCAGATGACGAAGAAATTGAAGAAATGTATGATGAAATAAAAGAAATTATTCAGATTGTGAAGGGAGACGAAAATTTAATAGTCATGGGTGACTGGAATTCGAGTGTAGGAAAAGGGAGAGAAGGAAACATAGTAGGTGAATATGGATTGGGGGACAGAAATGAAAGAGGAAGCCGCCTGGTCGAATTTTGCACAGAGCACAACATAATCATAACTAACACTTGGTTTAAGAATCATGAAAGAAGGTTGTATACATGGAAGAACCCTGGAGATACTAAAAGGTATCAGATAGATTATATAATGGTAAGACAGAGATTTAGGAACCAGGTTTTAAATTGTAAGACATTTCCAGGGGCAGATGTGGACTCTGACCACAATCTATTGGTTATGACCTGTAGATTAAAACTGAAGAAACTGCAAAAAGGTGGGAATTTAAGGAGATGGGACCTGGATAAACTAAAAGAACCAGAGGTTGTACAGAGATTCAGGGAGAGCATAAGGGAGCAATTGACAGGAATGGGGGAAATAAATACAGTAGAAGAAAAATGGGTAGCTTTGAGGGATGAAGTAGTGAAGGCAGCAGAGGATCAAGTAGGTAAAAAGACGAGGGCTAGTAGAAATCCTTGGATAACAGAAGAAATATTGAATTTAATTGATGAAAGGAGAAAATATAAAAATGCAGTAAGTGAAACAGGCAAAAAGGAATACAAACGTCTCAAAAATGAGATCGACAGGAAGTGCAAAATGGCTAAGCAGGGATGGCTAGAGGACAAATGTAAGGATGTAGAGGCCTATCTCACTAGGGGTAAGATAGATACCGCCTACAGGAAAATTAAAGAGACCTTTGGAGATAAGAGAACGACTTGTATGAATATCAAGAGCTCAGATGGAAACCCAGTTCTAAGCAAAGAAGGGAAAGCAGAAAGGTGGAAGGAGTATATAGAGGGTCTATATAAGGGCAATGTACTTGAGGACAATATTATGGAAATGGAAGAGGATGTAGATGAAGATGAAATGGGAGATATGATACTGCGTGAAGAGTTTGACAGAGCACTGAAAGACCTGAGTCGAAACAAGGCCCCCGGAGTAGACAATATTCCATTGGAACTACTGACGGCCGTGGGAGAGCCAGTCCTGACAAAACTCTACCATCTGGTGAGCAAGATGTATGAAACAGGCGAAATACCCTCAGACTTCAAGAAGAATATAATAATTCCAATCCCAAAGAAAGCAGGTGTTGACAGATGTGAAAATTACCGAACTATCAGCTTAATAAGTCACAGCTGCAAAATACTAACACGAATTCTTTACAGACGAATGGAAAAACTAGTAGAAGCCAACCTCGGGGAAGATCAGTTTGGATTCCGTAGAAATGTTGGAACACGTGAGGCAATACTGACCTTACGACTTATCTTAGAAGAAAGATTAAGGAAAGGCAAACCTACGTTTATGGCATTTGTAGACTTAGAGAAAGCTTTTGACAATGTTGACTGGAATACTCTCTTTCAAATTCTAAAGGTGGCAGGGGTAAAATACAGGGAGCGAAAGGCTATTTACAATTTGTACAGAAAGCAGATGGCAGTTATAAGAGTCGAGGGACATGAAAGGGAAACAGTGGTTGGGAAGGGAGTAAGACAGGGTTGTAGCCTCTCCCCGATGTTGTTCAATCTGTATATTGAGCAAGCAGTAAAGGAAACAAAAGAAAAATTCGGAGTAGGTATTAAAATTCATGGGGAAGAAATAAAAACTTTGAGGTTCGCCGATGACATTGTAATTCTGTCAGAGACAGCAAAGGACTTGGAAGAGCAGTTGAATGGAATGGACAGTGTCTTGAAAGGAGGATATAAGATGAACATCAACAAAAGCAAAACAAGGATAATGGAATGTAGTCGATTTAAGTCGGGTGATGCTGAGGGAATTAGATTAGGAAATGAGGCACTTAAAGTAGTAAAGGAGTTTTGCTATTTGGGGAGCAAAATAACTGATGATGGTCGAAGTAGAGAGGATATAAAATGTAGGCTGGCAATGGCAAGGAAAGCGTTTCTGAAGAAGAGAAATTTGTTAACATCGAGTATAGATTTAAGTGTCAGGAAGTCATTTCTGAAAGTATTCGTATGGAGTGTAGCCATGTATGGAAGTGAAACATGGACAATAAATAGTTTGGACAAGAAGAGAATAGAAGCTTTCGAAATGTCGTGCTACAGAAGAATGCTGAAGATTAGATGGGTAGATCACATAACTAATGAGGAAGTATTGAATAGGATTGGGGAGAAGAGAAGCTTGTGGCGCAACTTGACCAGAAGAAGGGATCGGTTGGTAGGACATGTTCTGAGGCATCAAGGGATCACCAATTTAGTATTGGAGGGCAGCGTGGAGGGTAAAAATCGTAGAGGGAGACCAAGAGATGAATACACTAAGCAGATTCAGAAGGATGTAAGTTGCAGTAGGTACTGGGAGATGAAAAAGCTTGCACAGGATAGAGTAGCATGGAGAGCTGCATCAAACCAGTCTCAGGACTGAAGACCACAACAACAACAACAACCACTGAAAAAATGAATAAAATAAGTAGTGTCATCGGTGTTGAGAAACAGCCAAAATTGTCAAAATTGAATAAAGCTCAATGGTCTGATGCAATACCTGTCAGATTCCATACTGAATTTGTGGCTGAGTTAGCCCCTCTTCTAACTATAATCTATCATAGATACCTCAAACAAAAAACTGTGCCCACTTCTTGAAAAAAAAGCACGGGTCACACTCATCTACAAGAAGGGTAGTAGAAGTGAATTACTGTCCAGTATCCTTGACATCAATTTGCTTAAGGATCTTAGAACATATTCTGGGCTCAAACATAATGAGGTATCTTGAACGGAATGATCTCAGTACCAACTAGCATGTATTCCAAAACCCAATTTGCACTTTTCTCACGATATACTGAAAGGTTTGGATTAAGGCAGTCAGGCAGACGCAGTATTTCTTGATTTCCAAAAAGCATTCAACTCAGTATCACACACCTAAACTTATTGTCAAAAATACAGTCATATAGGGCATAAAGTGAAATTTGTGACTGAATTAAGGACTTTGTGGTAAAAAGGACGCAGCATGTTGTCTTGGACAGAGAGTCAATGTCAGATGAAGTAACTTTGTGTGTGCGTGCCAGGGAAGTGTGTTGGGACCCTTGCTGTTCGTGTATATTAATCACCTAACAGACAATGTTAGTAGTAACTGCAGGCTTTTTGCAGTTTATGCAGTTATCTATATTGAAGTACTAGCTTGAAGAAGCTGCATAAATAGTAGGTCAGATCTCGGTAAGATTTCAAACTGGTGCAAAGACTGGCAACCTGCTTTAAATTTTCAGAAATTTAAAACTGTACAGTTCACAAAACCAAAAAACACGTAGTGTGGTGTGACTATGATATCAATGAGTCACAATTGGAATTGGGGAACTCATACGAATACATGGGTGTAACACTTTGTAGGGATATGAAATGGAATGATCAAATAGGCTTAGTTGCAGGCAAAGCAGGTGGTAGACTTTGTGCTTTGCCAGAATTCTAACAAGAAACCAATCGGTCTACAAACGAGATTGCTTACAAATTGCTTGTGCAGCTGATTCTAGAACAGTGCTCAAATGAGTGGGACCCATACCAGACAGGACAGGACTAACAGCATACAGAGAAGGGCAGCATGAATGGTCACAGGTTTGTTTGATCTGTGGGAGTGTTACAGATATTCTGAAGGAACTGAACTAGAAGACTCTTGAAGATAGACGTAAAGTTTCAATCACCGGTTTTAAATGACAACTCTAGGAACATACAACAAACCCCCTATGTATCGCTCTGATAGGGATTGTGAGTATAAGATTATAATAATTACTGCATGCACAGAGACACAGTCAATCATTCTTCACACACTCCATATGGGAAGAAAGCCTAATAACTGGTACAATTTCTACCCTCTGCCATGCACCTCACAGTGGTTTGAATATAGGTGTAGGCCTTGGCGTAGGTGCATACCAAACTTTCTGTTCTTTATATGCACTTTAGTGTGAACACTGCCAGCCCCATGTGCAAAAAATACTTTCTTACCAGCAGCGTGTACATATTGTGGAATTGGAAACTTTTCAAACACAGTGAAATGCTGTGCATGTGGTGTGCTGTGCCAGTCAGAAGTCCAGTCATCAATGCTGTCAGAATTATAATGTATTTTATTTGCTGTTCACTTTTAATCTGGAACTACGACTAGTATTATTAGCTGTCACCTTTCGTTTTTCTGTGGAACCGAGTGAGGTGGCACAGTGGTTAGCGCACTGGACTCGCATTCGGGCAGACAGTGGTTCACACCCGTGTCCGGCCATATTGACTTAGGTTTTTGGTGATTTCCCTAAACTGCACCAGGCAAATGCTGGGATAATTCCTTTGAAAGGCCACGAGTGATTTCCTTCTCTAATCCAAGCTTGTGTTCCTTCTCTAATGACCTCGTTGCCAACAGGAAGTCAAACAGTAATCTTCTCCCCCTGTGAACATGCATTTACAGCAGTTTACAACAATTTGTTCAACTTTCCTGCTATATAGATGAGAACAAATTTGTTTCTCCTGTGACTGATTAAATTCTGTTTAAAATTTCTTTTGATTTTGCATAGAAAGTGCTGGCTGCCCGAGTCTGTGTGTAGTTGGTGAATTCTGAATCAAATGAAAATTCTCAGTAATAAACTTTGTCTTATTCTCAGATGCAGTCAAACGATACCAGGTCGACCTAAAAAACTGATATTCTGGTCCTGTTGTTTTGAAAATACAAATATGAAGGAGCGACAGAGGCAAGGGTGCATTTGGATCACTTTTTCTCAGTTCATTGTGTAAGTCATTGAAAATGTTTGCAGCAAGTGGCGAGGTGTGGTTGTTATGTACATGATGTCATCACTTGTTATTTCAAAGGAACAACTGAGCTACATACATAATCATCGCAATGAAGATAGTTCAAACATTGATATAAAGGTGTCCCATATTTCTTTTTGCTTACGTACAATCTGACAGTCAGCAGCTGTATGAAATATTTTTCCAAATTATATGCTGAATGTGAATTTTGTGACATCAGCTGCAGGTATAGATGTATTACCAAATTTTTACAACTGAAAATTTGTGAGTGAATTGAGTAATGTTGTGAGCTTAAAGGGAGACGTACATTAGACGACGATATAGGAAATGGACAGTGACGTATGGAGGTCTGGATCAGGCTACGGAGTGTGCGCGGATAACCAAAATGGTTAAGGGGACTACTCACAATAAATGGGAAATCCAGAACTGGCTTCCAGCCCAGTACAAGTTTTCACACATCACAACTGGGCGATACATTTATACCCATTGCAGGTTATGTCATGAAATTCATATTCAGCAAATAATTTGGAAAAATATTTCTTTTGTGTCAGTCTTCTTTCGCGCATTAATAGTAGGTTACTCTTAAACTGCTGTTGGACGATACGAGCTGCTGTGCATTGTTCTGTTTCCAGCACCAAAATGTGTCGGATGGTTATTCTTCTTCTGCTAGTAATGGACACTGATGTGTACCTCCTACAATCAAATAAAGGCAATGTTTCTTTCAACAAAGTTGAATCTGCCATTTCCATGTCACCCACTGATCTCCACTTGACAACTTTGTTGTACGGCTGGTGTCATCGTACTGCGGAAGCATATTACTGACCGTATTCCACAGATCTTGCCATTGATTGGAGAGACATAGTAAAAAAAAGTTTTTTTAGACAGGCTTAGTAAAAATAAGAAAGTTAATTTAAGGATAGCACACTTTCTATTATACACGTAAATACCTCAGCATTTGATTTCATGTGCCACTACACTTTGTGATAATGATTGAAAATGTGTTTTGTGAGTGTACCTAAAGGGAATAAAAAACATCTGTCATCTAGTTTTTTTGTAACAGGAAAGGTACATGTCTAGAAATTTTTAACTTTTAGAATTTCTTATACCAAGAAAGCCTGTTAAGTAATGTCAGATTCATGTATTGTGTCAAAAGCAAACAACATAAAACACAGGTACACACAACTGAACACAAATTTCAAGACCACAAATGTCTTACAACTGCAGACCAGAATCCTGCAACTTCAGGTGGCTGTATCATCAGGGCCATATTAACAAACGGTAGTGCCCTAGGCCAGAGACCATTTGGTGACCCCTACCCCTGCTCTTTCCATATCACCTCTCGATTGCTATGCACTTTTAACCTTTTGTACTTTTTGTTGTCATACAAAACTAAGCTTCTGCGTCACAAAAAGCTTTTATTAATAATGGAGTTATTAGAAAGAAACATAATATAGATCCATAGACAAAATTAAAAAAGTAGTGGCCCAGTGTGGCAATAAGGAGAACTGATAGCCAAGGTAATGCCAGGTTGTTCATATATGTGTATCTACATCAACATGTATACTTTGAAAACCGCTGTGAAGTGCATGGCAGAGGGTACGTCCTATTGTACCAGTTATTAGGGCTATTCAGGTGTGGAGAACAGGAAAAATGACTGCTTAAATGGCTTTATGTACACTATGCAGTAGTTGGCTATACTATTAAGGACATTACAGTGGTATAACACACAGTTGCTATGGAGACATGGTCACAGAATTGCCTCCACATATCTACTTACCATCACCACTTCATACGGCCTCCCTCCCTCCCTGCATCCACATCTCGCCCCCTCCCTCCTCTCAGCTCCCTCCCCCTCTCATGCCCTGCCCCCTCTCAGACCGCTCCAGCACCTTCTGGAGACCTCCTCTCATCTTGGATGCCCCGCCCCCTCTTGGACACCTCGCCCCCTCATCTCGGACGCCCCGCCCCCCTCATCTCGTACGCCCCGCCCCCTCATCTCGGACGCCCCGCCCCCTCATCTCGGACGCCCCACCCTCTCCAGACCCCTGTCCACCTCTCCAGACCCCTTGTCCCGCTCAGACCCCTCCCCCCTATGGGGCCCCCTGCCCCCTCTCAGGCTCCTCCCCCTTCTTGGTCCCCTCTCGCCATCAGTCACCCTTCACTCCTCTTGGCCTACCCCAGCCACTTCTCGGCATGTAGTCCATCTTGCAGATATGAATTTATCAGCAGGTGCACTGTGACACGTTAAATTGAAAATTCTACAATGCATCAGGACAAGATACTCTTCAAGGCTATTTCCCTTATAGTGAGACAATTCAGTGGGTTCATGTGACCTTTTAAATGTTACTTTCCAGTCTTCAAGTCCTATTCAGGACATAGCAAAAGTACAACTATCTGTGAACAAAGCTGTTGTGGATACTGATGCTGACAATCCTCCATTGGTGCATCGTTCCCGGAACAATTTCCAGGGTTAACATCCTTCTTAGGCTTGCCATCCAATTTATATTGCTGCTGCACTCAAACACTTCTGACATCCAGTTTGTACAGGTTGCCCACTCACGGGCTGGAACCCCCTAATGTTTCAACAGGATATATGGCCCGAGGATCAGTCAATGAAACAAGATTAATTTTTACACAATTTATTGTTCAATTTACATGTTGCAGCTGGGTCCCAGCAATGGTCAGTTGCCACGTAGGCTGTAGTGCAATCTCCTGTCATCAGTGGGAAACGGGAGGCCGACCGGAGGTTTCTGTTTTAGCCGAAGCACAGAAGTGTGACTTTCGCCCTGGCGGGCTGCCCACACGTCAATCCGTAAACGCTTCCTGTGAGGCAGATCTGCTGAAAAGAAGGCATTACCATGGCTCACGTTTGGTCGATTCACAAGCCTGCTCTGTCTCTTCCGGTCACTGCCCTCGCTGATCCATCGTACGGACCACAGTCTAGAGTCATGTGATGTCTGATGTAGTGATGTATACTGATCCTGGCCCACCAGTTTGGTTGGCATCTGGTCTGTACAAAGCTGAAGAAACGCAGCAGCTCACGCCCTGAATGTGAACGGTGTCGTGTTCCCACGGACTACCCATCAGTGGTAGCTACCGTCCTGGACTTGGCGTCAGCTAACTGTGGTTGCACAACTGCTGTCATTCTACCAGGCAGTGAAGTATGGCTGGCAGAGTGAGACACTGCTGGAACAAGCTTACACAACTTACAAGCTTTGTTGTACAATGTCATTCATAGTGACCAAATCAGTCCACTTAATTATGAGTGGTCTGCGGTCTCTGGTTTTGCTTAACAGATTTGTTTCTGTAACATATCTGTGCCATAAGAACAGCAGAATGAGGAGAACGGAGGCAGTTCAGTGTGCGTTCTCACACTCTTATGCAGAAGTGTCGATGTTGCACTCTCGGTGATTAGCCGTGTCGAAATGTCTGTGTCGTGCAACTGGCTTTTGTTGACTCGTCCCTGTGCTCCAGTGATGCCGTGCCGTGGGGATTTAGAAAAATGTCTACTCTCCCGTTTCCATGCTATCCCGGAGCGTAACAGGATAAATAAGATAGTCCGTCAAAATACTGACACTCCTCAGTGTGAGTCACAGAATAATCATTGACTCTAAGACAAATGTTTTTAAGAACACTTAAGTTTGCGAGAGAAGGGCTGGGATGTACCAAATGTTGTCATAAAATTTGATCTATACATATCATTATTTCAAAATATCTATAATAAATAATAACGAGAACAACAACATGCAACGGATTTTTACGTGCGTGCGATGCGATGCACCAATTGCGACGGATTAGACGTTGCTGCTGCAATGCAATTTCTTTTATAATTTTTGTTCACCTACCTCTTTACAGCGGTACGTCTTCGCACGTAAACTCCTGACTGCAGCTACTTACGAGATCACAGAAAAGCAGTGTTGAGGAAACTGTAACCTCATAGCTACACACCGGAGGCTGCTATAAGTAAAATTTGCTGAAAATTTTCTATGAACTTTAAAGACATGATTCGGAAAGGGGATGTCACTCGTACTTTAAACATGAAGTTCAAATTTAAACCTTCAATACATCTTTATTGCCGTTAAGCAAGATAATCAGTCCACATTTACGAAAATTACTGAAGTTTCTGCTCACAGTTATCACCATACCTAAAACAGCCAGAACTTTTACCTTCCCAAATTCCGAATCCAATTACTTGTAACAAAGTCAATGATCGGCCAATTACTTCTGCACACGATATTCAGTGGTTGTCTTTAGTTAAAGTTTATGCTCGCCATAAAATACTCAGTACTGCCACGCTATATAATTCAGAGTTCACTCGCGATTTTCGTCGGAACGAATTATCACAACAAACTAAAGTTTTCATAAACAGTTTCTGGTCACTACCAGATACCATTAACACTGGACCATAACGCCGAAGTCATCCCAAGACTTCATCTTACACATAATGCAAAAAGTCACATCCAGCATAACCACCTCTAATCACAGCTAGATGGCGACTCCCCTCCCACTCTCCCACACTCAAAACTATATCTCCTCACTAGGCGGACAACCGACCATAACGCCGAAGTCATCCCAAGACTTCATCTTACACATAATGCAAAAAGTCACATCCAGCATAACCACCTCTAATCACAGCTAGATGGCGACTCCCCTCCCACTCTCCCACACTCAAAACTATATCTCCTCACTAGGCGGACAACCGACTCTCTTCTCATTGGCTGTCAGCACTTACGACCAATGAGAACTCACTTGTAGGGCACGGCTCACGCCAAAATCTAGTAAGCACCAACCACTTCTCTAGGCTCATTGACATCATCAGATTAAGTAACACAAAACTCTCTAATTAAATAAACAAAAAATGAACTATAAGCTTTACTCTATATCTGGAAATTTATTATGTAGTCGTGAATGTTCTGGCTGTCTTATACATAAGCATACATACTCGGACATCTGACATTCACGAGTAGGGGAAGCACTAGTCGATTCGTTCCCACGTTACAGAGTTGGAACACTTGCCAGTTCCTGTAGAGAATTACATGAATGATTTTTAATAATGCCGAACGTCCCACATACTCTCATGCACGCATTCTCTTTCACACGCACCCTAACACACAATACACATATTTGCTTAGAATTCTTGAAATTATTATTATAGAAAAGTCACAGAGGTTTTCTGAAACTAAAAACTTTCTAAATTTATATATGAACACTGAAAGTGTTATCACATCATCGTACATAGTCACTGAAGGTAAACTATTACATCACTGTACTTATTTAAATTCTTGACTGTTTTGTTATGGAATTTTACTAACTTCCAAAATACAACTATTTTTGATCTCAGACTTTGACATATTGTTTGTTTTCACAACAGAAGGATGTACATGAAATATGACATTCCCCAGGTTATTCCTTTATTAGTTATTAATATTTTTAGTTTCATGTAATGTAAGTGGCCTGCCAGCGGTGCTCCACTGCTTTCACACGCGCAGCTGCAACAGATGGTCGTGAGGTCAGTCTGCAGGACACAACTCGTCCGTTACTGACCGTAAATACTCTACCAGGCTTACATTGCAGCCCACATACATTCTGAAGTAAAGCTTTTAGTAGACAAATGGGCGATCGCGCACTAGTTGCGACGCCACAAACATAATAATAATAATAATAATAATAATAAATCTGGAGATGAAATTATGAATTCAAGTTCAATCGCTCTCCTAAATGGGAACAATTGTTATAATAATAATATATAAGGTAATCAGAAAGGACAGTAAATGGCCATGTTTAAAACCAAAGACCACTAGACTGATTCGTATATTTCGTGAAAGAAAATGAAAATGTATCTGTTGACAAGAATAAGTAAAGACCTTACTGCAGCTGCACACTACAATAGCTTCTCGAAATTACTAAAACAAAAATGAATTAAAAAGACAAGGAATTGCATTACTTGGCGCTACAGCCCATGTAGGGCCTTGGCCTCTCTGATGATCACAGCCAATCCTGACGATTTTCTGCTCGCTTTTTCCATCTCCTGACTCCAGTCTTTCTCAAATCATTTTCCACATCCTCCAGCCATCATTTCTGTGGTCTCCCTTTGCTCCTTTTGCCGCCTGGATAACCTGTGTTAACCTTTTTGACAGCCCAGTCCTCCCGACTTTCACTCTACATGGCCCAGCCGTCCCAGTCTGTTACACTTAATTCAAGTCACCAAGTCAGGATTTCTATACAGTTCTTCCAATTCCTTGTTTCTCCTTATCCTCCATTGCCCCACCTCATACACGGCTCCAAAAATCTTTCTTAATATTTTCCCCTACCATCTTCTCAAAAGTTCTTTTTCTGCTACAGCCATTGTCCACGTTTCTAAGCCACACATTTCCACCGGTCTTATGACTGTTCAATAAGACAGTCACCTTTGATTTTCTGCTCAGGCTGTGTGACTGAAGGATCTTGATCAGGGCCGAGTAAGCTCTATTTCCTGCAGAAATCCTAGACTTAATTTCTTCTCTTATTCTGCTATCCTCCATAACCAGCAATTCCAGGTAATGGAACTTCTCACATCTCTCATAATTGGCTCTGTTCAACTTAATATATTTCTCTTTAACAACTGTTCTGCCTCCTTTTCCAGTCTGCCAAACCCTTTCATTTCTTTGAAGCTTCTGAACAGCATACACACATCATCAGCATAAGCTAGATTTTGATGCGCACGGTTATCAATCTCCACTCTTCGCATCACTCTGTCCAACACTATGTTGAAGAGTAGCGTGGATAATATATCACCTTGCCTTAACCCATGGTTGACCTCAAATTATGTAGAAAGTTTTCCTTCTACTTTTATCTGGCATTTTTCTTTCTACATAAATGATCTTTTGGATAAGTTGGATAGCAATGGGCGGCCGTTTGCTGATGATGCTGTGGTGTACAGGAAGGTGTCATTGTTGAGTGACTGTAGGAGGATACAAGATGACTTGGACAGGATTTGTGATTGGTGTAAAGAATGACAGCTAACTCTAAATATAGGTAAATGTAAATTAATGCAGATGAATAGGAAAAAGAATCCTGTAATGTCTGCCCATTAGTAGTTCAACGCTTGACACAGTCATGTATATTAAATATTTGGGCGTAACATTGCAGAGCGATATTAAGTGGGACAAGCACGTAAAGGCAGTTGTAGGGAAGGCGGATAGTCGTCTTCGGTTCATTGGTAGAATTTTGGGAAGATGTGGTTCATCTGTAAAGGAGACTGCTTATAAAACACTAATACAACCTGTTCTCGAGTACTGCTCAAGCGTTTGGGATCCCTATCAGGTCGGATTGAGGGAGGACATAGAAGCAATTCAGAGGCGGGCTGCTAGATTTGTTACTGGTAGGTTTGATCATCACGCGAGCATTACAGAAATGCTTCTGGAACTCGGGTGGGAGTCTCTGGAGGAAAGGAGGCGTTCTTTTCGTGAATCGCTACTGAGGAAATTTAGAGAACCAGCATTTGAGGCTGATTGCAGTACAATTATACTGCCACCAACTTACATTTAGCGGAAAGACCACAAAGATAAGAGAAATTAGGGCTCGTACAGAGGCATATAGGCAGTCATTTTTCCCTCGTTCTGTTTGGGAGTGGAACAGGGAGATAAGATGGTAGTTGTGGTACAAGATATCCTCCGCCATGCACCGTATGGTGGATTGTGGTGTATATATGTAGATGTAGATTTTGTGCTGGTGAGGCTCATTTGTACTAATCTGGTAAGTTTACTTGGGAGTTCCATCTCCATTAAAGTGTCATATAGCTTTTTCCTTTTAACTCTACTATAGGACGATCTGCCCTGTCAAAAACCGCACTGTTAGCCTCCGAGTATTTCTTCTGTAATTGGTGCAAGTCTCATAGCAATGACTTTGGCTAATACTTTGTACACCACACTGACTAAAGCAATACCGCAATAATTTTCAGTTTGCTTTGTCCTTCTTCATATGAATTGGGTATATAATGGCCATGTACCACTGGTCTGGCATCTCTTCTGACAGAAATCTGTAAGATTTAGTTATATGAAATGTAGTGAAATGAGAGGTATAACAACGGGCCATGGAACAAGATAACATCACTGCCGAATTAAATGGGAGGCTATAAATTATCAATCACAGGTAGCATCCACATCTACATTTGCATACATCCTCCACATGCCACTGTAAGGTGCGTGGCAGAGCATACTTTGTGCCACTTCTAGTAATTTCCTTTTCTGTTGCACTTGCAAATATAGCAAGGGAAAAACCACTATCTGTATGCCCCTGTATGAGCCCTACTCTCTCTAATCTTATCTTCATGTTCCTTACGTTGAATACACTTTGGCAGCCATAGAATTGTTCTGCAGGCAGCCTAAAATGTCGGTTCTCTAAGTATTCTTGTAGTATTTCTGGAAAAGAATGTAGCCTTTCCTTCAGGGAAACCTATTTGAGTTTTTGAAGTATCTCCATAACGCTTGCACATTGTTTTAACCTACCGGTAACAAATCTGACACGGTGCGGATCCCAAACACTCGAACAACACTCAGTAATGGGGCGTACTAGTGTCCCACACTATGTGATTGAAAATATCCGGACAGCCCCAAAAACCTATGTTTTCCATATTGAGTGCATTGTGCTGCAACCTACTTCCAGGTACTACATATCAGCGACCTCAGTAGTCATTAGACATTGTGAGAGAGCAGAATGGGGCGCTCCGCGGAACTCGCGAACTTTGAACGTGATCAGGTGATTTGGTGTCACTAGTGTCATACGTCTGTATACGATATTTCCGCACTCCTAAACATCCCTAGGTACACTGTTTCCGATGTGCTGTTGAAGTGAAAACGTGAAGCGACCGTAAAGCACAAAAGTGTACAGGCTGACCTCGTCTGTTGACTGATAGAGACCACCGACAGTTGACAGGGGTCATAATCTGTAATAGGCAGAAACATACCAGAGCACTCTTCGAACACACACACATATCGAGCAGTTTCCGAAATGCTCGTGCTGACCCTCAATCAAACTCTGATAGATCGCTCGCCTTCCCCACTCTACCTAAGTTACTGAAAAATAATAAATTGTTTGTGGCTGGGTGTTAACAAGTACATACCTCATTCTTCCAGACCTTTATGTGTTTTATTTATTAACGGGATAAAATCTCAATCAGATTTCTGTGAAGTGCTTGCAGTCATGAAGGGAACAACGAAAAACCATTCCGTCCATTCATTGTCCGGACGCTTGCTTTTCTATCCTGTTTCATCAGGACGTTGCACTTCGTAGTGCAGGACTGAGACGAGTCAGCTCTGCACCAAGCGCTTGCCCTCTGTCGGCCGCTGCCCTTACTACGTGGGGCTATGGGCTCACGACTTGGCAGCTGCTGCCCTCTTACGTCATTCTCTGTCACTACGTGGAGACGGTGGAGTGTCCCCACCATTACACCTCCTGCGCTGTTCTTCGCGCCTGGGTCTTCACTGCTAAACGCGACGGACGGACGCACTGCTATGACTGAATAGTAAATAACTATAATTCCCTTCTTGTCACCATAGCTGGAGCGAGGGAAGACTGACTCCAAACCAGTTGGAGTGAAAATAGAAATTAATTTCATTTAACCAGCACTTGACATCATTAGCTGACAGCGAGTTTCATTCGGTGAGACGAAACAGGTGAAATAATTTTATGCCAAACAGCTTCCTTTCCATTGTGTTGTTTGCAATCTAGAGCACAAAAAAACCATGGAAATCGAAGGTTTATAATTTATAAAAAAACAGCTACCAGCCACATGTATGGTTTAAAAAGGTTTATTTATCTTCAGACCATGACCGGTTTCGGATTTTTCTTTACAAATCCATCTTCAGATGGCAGTTACAAGCATTCTAAGTTGGACCTAGTTTTGTTATTGTTATTCGTTTGCTGCACTGGGAAAGAAAAGAAAAATTTTTGGTGTCATATCAAGAAGTAATCTTTTGTAAAAATACCATTACCGATATGACACCAAAAATTTTTCTTTTCTTTCCCAGTGCAGCAAACGAATAACAATAACAAAACTAGGTCCAACTTAGAATGCTTGTAACTGCCATCTGAAGATGGATTTGTAAAGAAAAATCCGAAACCGGTCATGGTCTGAAGATAAATAAACCTTTTTAAACCATACATGTGGCTGGTAGCTGTTTTTTTTATAAATTATAAACCTTAGTACAACAGCCACGTTTCTCAACATGTCAACTTTCGATAAAATAGCATGGAATCGAGGTATGAACCTAAGGTAGGTAGTTTGAAAGTATGCTTGGAATGCAGTTTCACCGAGACCAGGCGCGGCTCGTAATTAAAGGCTCTGAGGTGGAGCCACCCCAAAATATATGTTAAAGTAAATTTCGCAAGAACGTATTACATAATTTAAATTATCAGGACGAATTTCGCATATTTCCCATTCCGATTAAAATAACGACGGTCAACGTTTTTGGAACTGTTTGTATCGATAGATGTTTTCCGAACGGTTAGTAGTGTTTAGGCTGCGCCTTGGAACGTCCGTAAGCTGCATGTAGTAGCGGTATGGGGGCGTGGCTTCTATATAGTACTGCTCTTTATGGGCAACCCGAAGGCTCAGAGCTTGCAGGCTAAGGGTATCATAAACCACACATGTTTTTCACGTTCCACTATCTATGTAATAAAGGAATGCAGAGTTGCCAAAACTTCGCTATCCAATCTCTGTCTCTGCACATCTCTACTACGCTTCAATGCGTCATTAATCGACATTTAGTGTTATTGTTTTGATAATGTTTTACATAGTTGTTTTGTTTCTGCCATTGGCTATTTTATCCACATTTGGAATAAGTTTGCAAATATCCTGCCAGAGTGCACTACACTACAGTAACATACCAGTACTGCCAACTAGCGAGAGTTTCATAAGTGGTTAGAGGACAAAGCGCGCGAAATTTGTCCAGTTACTTTACTTTCCTTGCTTGCTGATGCTGACTGCTTTTGTTGATACCGTGTGAATTAGCAAGTTTCTTTTTCGGAATATATTTTGCAAGATTTTAGTGAGTTTTACTTGCTGGTGAATATCTGCGACATACCGCGAGTGTCAAACAAGTGCAATATGAATTCAGTGTGCAAATTAATAGGTAAAAACTTGGAACACGGCCATAGGATGAAAGTGAAAGAACTTGGTGCTTCCAGACCCGCATTAAAGATCTCTCCGAAACGCGTCTTTTCATATGATTTGCTGCAACTCTGCGACTATAATGGTTGCAAATTCATCGACCTCCGTTATTGGGTGGAGAACTGTAGGGCCCCCCTAGACAGGTCAGGCGTGCACTACACACCGGAAGCAGCTACTAGGGTAGCAGAGTACGTGTGGCGTGCACACGGGGGTTTTTTAGGTTAGAGGGACCCCCCCTTGGGCGAAACGATAAAATACCTGACGGCTTACCAGAGAGGACATTATCATCGTTGATAAAGAACGTCCGTCCTCAGAGACCAAAAACAGGAAAAGTTAACGTAATATTGGTAAACTGCAGGATTATCCAGGGCAAGGTTCCTGAATTAGTATCTCTTATTGAAGGAAATAGCGCGCATATAGTATTAGGAACGGAAAGTTGGTTAAAACCGGAAGTGAACAGTAACGAAATCCTAGACACAGAATGGAATATATACCGCAAGGATAGGATAAACGCCAATGGTGGAGGAGTATTTATAGCAGTAAAGAATTCAATAATATCCAGTGAAGTTATTAGCGAATGCGAATGTGAAATAATCTGGGTTAAGCTAAGTATCAAAGGTGGGTCAGATATGATAGTCGGATGCTTCTATAGACCACCTGCATCAGCAACCGTAGTAGTTGAGTGCCTCAGAGAGAACCTGCAGAACGTCGTGAAGAAGTTTCGTGATCATACTATTGTAATAGGGGGAGACTTCAATCTACCAGGTATAGAATGGGATAGTCACACAATCAGAACTGGAGCCAGGGACAGAGACTCTTGTGACATTATCCTGATTACCTTGTCCGAGAATTACTTCGAGCAGATAGTTAGAGAACCAACTCGTGAAGCTAACGTTTTAGACCTCATAGCAACAAATAGACCGGAACTTTTCGACTCCGTGAATGTAGAAGAGGGTATCAGTGATCATAAGTCAGTGGTTGCATCAATGACTACAAGTGTAATAAGAAATGCCAAGAAAGGAAGGAAAATATATTTGCTTAACAAGAGTGATAGGGCACAAATCGCAGAATATCTGAGTGACCACCATCAAACATTCATTTCTGAGGAAGAGGATGTGGAACAAAAATGGAAAAAATTCAGAAACATCGTCCAGTACGCCTTAGATAAGTTCGTACCGACTAAGGTCCAAAGCGAGGGGAAAGATCCACCGTGGTATAACAATCATGTACGAAAGGTACTATGGAAACAAAGAAAGCTTCATCATAGGTTTAAGAGTAGTCGAATCATAGCTGATAAGGAAAAGCTGAACGAAGCGAAAAAGAGCGTAAAGAGAGCAATGAGAGAAGCATTCAACGAATTCGAACATAAAACATTGGCAAACAATCTAAACAAGAACCCTAAAAAGTTTTGGTCATATGTAAAATCGGTAAGCGGATCTAAATCCCCTATTCAGTCACTCGTTGACCACGATGGCACCGAAACAGAGGACGACCGAAGAAAGGCAGAAATACTGAATTCAGTGTTCCGAAACTGTTTCACTGCGGAAAATCGTAACACGGTCCCTGACTTCAGCCGTCGCACGGACGCCAAAATGGAAAATATTGAAATAAACGATATCGGAATTGAAAAACAACTGCTATCACTTAGTAGCGGAAAAGCATCCGGACCAGACGAGATACCCTTAAGATTCTACAGTGATTATGCTAAAGAACTTGCCCCCTTTCTATCAGCAATTTATCGTAGATCGCTGGAAGAACGTAAAGAACCTAGCGACTGGAAGAAAGTGCAGGTCGTTCCCATTTTCAAGAAGGGTCATAAATCAGATGCGAATAATTATAGGCCTATTTCGCTTACGTCAATCTGTTGTAGAATAATGGAACATATTTTGTGTTCTCGTATTATGACGTTCTTAGATAATACAAATCTCCTTCATCATAACCAACATGGATTCCGCAAACAGAGATCATGTGAAACTCAGCTCGCCCTATTTGCCCAAGAAATTCACAGTGCCGTAGACACTGGCGAGCAGATTGATGCCGTATTCCTGGACTTCAGGAAGGCATTTGATACGGTTCCGCACTTACGTTTAGTGAAAAAAATACGAGCTTACGGAATATCGGACCAGGTTTGTGATTGGATTCAGGATTTCCTAGAAGAAAGAACACAACATGTCATTCTTAACGGTTCAAGATGTAGAGGTAATTTCGGGAGTACCGCAAGGAAGCGTGATAGGACCTTTATTGTTTACAATATACATAAATGACTTAGTTGACAACATCGGTAGCTCCGTGAGGCTATTTGCAGATGACACGGTTGTCTACAAGAAAGTAGCAACAGCAGAAGACTCGTACGTACTCCAGGAAGACCTGCAGAGGATTAATGCATGGTGCGACAGCTGGCAGCTTTCCCTAAACGTAGATAAATGTAATATAATGCACATACATAGGGGCAGAAATCCATTCCAGTACGATTATGCCATAGGTGGTAAATCACTGGAAGCGGTAACGACCGTAAAATACTTAGGAGTTACTATCCGGAGCGATCTGAAGTGGAATGATCACATAAAACAAATAGTGGGAAAAGCAGGCGCCAGGTTGAGATTCATAGGAAGAATTCTAAGAAAATGTGACTCATCGACGAAAGAAGTAGCTTACAAAACGCTTGTTCGTCCGATTCTTGAGTATTGCTCATCAGTATGGGACCCTTACCAGGTTGGATTAATAGAAGAGATAGACACGATCCAGCGAAAAGCAGCGCGATTCGTCATGGGGACATTTAGTCAGCGCGAGAGCGTTACGGAGATGCTGAACAAGCTCCAGTGGCGGACACTTCAAGAAAGGCGTTACGCAATACGGAGAGGTTTATTATCGAAATTACGAGAGAGCACATTCCGGGAAGAGATGGGCAACATATTGCTACCGCCCACATATATCTCGCGTAATGATCACAACGAAAAGATCCGAGAAATTAGAGCAAATACGGAGACTTACAAGCAGTCGTTCTTCCCACGCACAATTCGTGAATGGAACAGGGAAGGGGGGATCAGATAGTGGTACAATAAGTACCCTCCGCCACACACCGTAAGGTGGCTCGCGGAGTATAGATGTAGATGTAGATGTAGAAAGTGTCAGAAAATGTAATAATGACGTATAAAAACCCTAACCAAAGATTATAACTCGAAGTTAGCTTCTAATGATATTTAATACCTGATTATAGAAGATACAGTACGTAACATTATGGGTAGAGGGTTATCTGCCCACCCCCTCCCCCTGAATTCTTAGTTGTTTACGTCAGACTAATCAATAGCGTAACCCGAGGTCTATGTTGGCTCCGATCGATAAATGCTGCAGCCTTCCCCCGTATAGAAACCACGAGCCGCACCTGACCGAGACCAAAGGCAATGTACAATGCACAAATTGATGGAGGTCATAGAGGATAAGGCTGTTTTTATTTATTTATGCTAACTGAAGATGATGACTGGGCTGCTATACTGTAAACTGATGAATGTTTTCAAGTCCAAACTGCAAATCTTTGCGAACAGTACGTTTAGATGTACAGCAATTAGCAGTTTGGACTATTAGCAATGAGAGAATGCCGTGAGTTTCAAATCAAATGCGTGAGAACTATTCAAAGTCTGAGGGTGGGTTTGAGAGCTATGTGGACAGAGTGTTGTGAATTACTGAAGAAGACAGGACAATAGACATGGGTCAGGGAGCAGACTGGAGTGGTAGGGGTAATTACGGCTTTGCGTGAAATTAATTGGATGTGGGCGGTATAAGTAAGACAATGGATACAGACAGTATGATAGAGAAACTTCATTCGTACGTTCAAAGACATGAGACAGTTAATTCGTAATTTACAGAACACGCTCTTGCCAACATCATGATTAGTTATATTAATGGCACAGATCACACGATCCTCGCCCACCAAAAATTGACATGTTCTATTTAGACACAAAAATATACCACAGATACATTGCAGGTACTGTTTATAACCAATACATATACCACAAGAATTGCTGGGTATGAAACATTGTCTTCATAAATTATCAAGAAATATAGGCGCTCATAGCTATTTCATTAACGAAGTAGAAATAAGTAATTGAACTAGCTAAGAAAATGTCATTGTTAACACCATTTTGCTTCTACACGTCTTGTTGTGTAATAAAATAAATGTTACACGAAGCACTAGTGTTGCTTGGCACCGCCAACAGATGTCAGCACGAATCACCGCCTGGCGAAACAGAAGCGGCTCCCGGGCCCCGAGGAACCATGACGTCATATCATGACGTCTCTCACGCTAGTCAGAATCGCTGGTAGTTTTCGAAACGTCTGAAAATAAAAGCTAATTTACATCGAAAAGACACACCCAAAAATTTAATGATGGTCAAATAGGTGAAAGCTCAATTAACTCTGAAGATATTTCAATAAATTAATTAGAAAAATATCAAATTTATACACAAAATAGGACAGAATGAATGCAAAGTTAATTTTACAAGAGTTAAAACAACTGTGCTTCACTATGAATGACTTATAAATTAATGCCTAGCAGTTAACTGTAATCGAACAAAACTATGAAGACACTGCGAGATTAAAATTTCCACATGCAAAGCATTTTTGTAAAACAAATGACAATATAAAAAAATAAGTAAATGAATTATTTTTGGGGGGAGTTAAACAGGACAAACCAAAACAGCCTAAGAAATTTATCTCCAGATATGTGGGAACAAATGAACAAGCAATATCTTAGCAGTTAATTATAAATGAAAATAGCTCTCCCCCACCCCCAGTAAGGTTTCAGATTTAGGATTCCAAAGGCAGAAGCACTGATCAGTGTGAGCTATTCTGAAGGGAAGACATGTTGATGAGAAAATACTGGAGGAAAAATAGAGCAATGAAAGAACGACTTGCCACCCAGTCCCGAATTGACCGAAGTATCTATTTGGGGACAGACATTTAAAACATCAGATTTTGGTTTATTTGTAGAATACAGGCGAAATGCAATCAGTCTACAAAGAAGATTGCTTATAAATCACTTTTGCCACCAGCCCTAGACTATTGCTTAAGTGTGAGACTCATAACCAAACAAAGAGGTATATTGAATATACAGAGACTGAACAAATGGTCACATGGTGGATTCATTAAAGTGTCACAGATGCTTTAAATGAACTGGTAGACTAACAGTCACAAAGTGTCCCAAGAAAGCCTACTCACAAAGATTTAAGAAACAGCTTTAAACGACTGTACTAGTCCTCTACATATAACTCCTGTAGGGATTGGGACAAGATTAGACCAAATACAGCTCACACAGAGGCACTTCTACATGAACATAATGGGAAAATCTAATAAATGGTACACACCCTCTGCCATGCATTTTATCAGCAATAGAGCAAGTGGTAAATACCTATCAAATTACGGGTCGACAGAAGCGTCCGATCCCACGCGTCTGCTTTGACCCGTGACGTAATGGTGGTGTCGTGTGTGACGTCATGACGGCGCGGAGTTTGGTTTGAGTGTGGCTGTCTCCAGTTCTGTTTTATCTTATTTTATTTACTTTTCTGATCTGTTCGTTCTATCCCGTGAGTTTTTTTTTTTTAAAGACAAAAAACACTAATCAGCTACTGAAGCATCTATATCTTCTATGGGTTGCAGGGGTTACGACCCCTGGGGAGGTGGGTGGGTATTCATGCATGGCTGTCTTCACTTACACGTTGTAGCTACGCAAGGCGTCTAAATTTGTTTATATTTAGTTTGCCCCCACCCAAAACACCCCATTTCCCGCGATTGTCCCGTTAGTGTCATTAGGCTTCTTGTGGAAAGTGTGTGTGTTTTTGCTTCCGCCATATTTGTGACGTCATGGGTCAAAGCAGACGGGTGGGATCGGACCCTTCCGTATTCCCCAAATTACAACACTTATCACTAACAAACCCCTATTTAAAGTTTAGGTACCTAGCAGAGAGTTCAAGATATAATTAGCAAAATTTGTGATGTATAAATTATAAAAATTGAAAGGGCACAATATAAAGAAAAGATTTAAAAATGAAATTTTGGAGGATAACTCATCCGAGCCTCAAAATACTTCCCAAGGAGCATATTCTGCTCCAACGTTGCCTTCAGAAAAGAACCATTCAGTTCCATCCATTCATGTTTCAGTTCCAAGCTTTCCCGTTTCAACTCTAGCCTCTCTTTTTCCCTCTGGTCTCTCTCTCTGTCTTTCCCGCTCCATCTCAAACCTCTCCTGTAAATAATTGCCCCTCTCTTCTTGGAAATCTCTTGCTGTGCGACTCTTCACTTCAAGTTTCTTGTGAGGAGGGGTGGATGTACTTGCAGAGTCCTTAAATATCAACATGCACAAATATTGTTTACATGCTCATGCACAAAAATTTGCTAAAATGCTCATGCATAAGTATGGCATAGAGAAGTATTGGCTCTGAGCACTATGGGACTTAACTGCTAAGCTCATCAGTCCCCTAGAACTTAGAACTACTTAAACCTAACTAACCTAAGGACATCACACACATCCATGCCCGAGGCAGGATTCGAACCTGCGACCGTAGTGGCAGAGAAGTATTCCATCATAGTAATGTTAGCACTTACCCAGCGATGAAAATAATTTAATTTAATACAAGAAAGAAGACACTAAAAAATACAGAGTAAAATCAGATTTGCTTGGATAGCGTATTTGAAACGATGTATTCAATTAATTTCAATGTAGATTCCCTGTCCCACAACGGTTCCGGTGTGGGACATGAAGGAAAAACCAAGAACTCGTCCATTACATCGTAGTCTGAAAATAACAAATATATAATAGATTTTCTGTATTCTCACCCATAATTAACATACACAGAACACTTTTTACAACTAATTAACAAATAATCTTACTTTCCATCACCTCGTCCCCAGAAAAAACATTGCTGTTGTTGCTGCACATGGTCGACGGTAACAACTGAAAACAGCTACGTCTCACGTGAGTCCAACCAGAAATGGGCCGCCACTTGCCAGAAAGTGTACAAGCAGCACAAGTAGCAAGCGCGGAAGTTCTACGTCATCGTAGCCGCGCATGCGCAGTAGCGCCTTATTTCTCGCGCTGGAAAACTGCTTTCTGGCAACTGCTCAAACGAATACCATGTGGATAAAATGCCTGTCATCTCGACTGCTAGTGATGTGAGGCTGCTGGGATCCAGCACGGCATTACGTATTACCCTCCTGAACCCACCGATTCCATATTCTGCTAATAGTCATTGGATCTCGACCAATGCGAGCAGCAATATCGCGATACGACAAACCGCAATCGCGATAAGCTACAATCCGACCTTTATCAAAGTCGGAAATGTGATGGTACGCATTTCTCCTCCTTACACGAGGCATCACAGCAATGTTTCATGAGGCAACGCCGGTCAGCTGCTGTTTGTGTATGAGAAATCGGTTGGAAACTTTCCTCATGTCAGCACATTGTGGGTGTTGCCACTGGTGCCAACCTTGTGTGAATGCTCTGAAAAGCTAATCATTTGCATATCACAGCCTCTTCTTCCTGTCGGTTAAATTTTGCATCTGTAGCATGTCATCTTTGTGGTGTAGCAATTTTAATGGACAGGAGTGTACATTCACAATCACTTTAAGAATCCTCATGGAATACAACCCATGTGCTCATGTAGTGTACCATTGCAGTATCTGACCATGACTGATTTTCTATTGTGGGAACTCCATAACTTATAACCCTTATACAGAAGTTGTCAGAATAATAAAAGAAAACAAATACAGAGATTCCCATAAACCAATGTTTAAAAAATCTCAATTTAATACCCCCTGCCTCGTTTACACATCTATGAAGCCAGATATTTACAAAAGGAAGTGCTTTAAAATAGTTAAGCATCTTCAAACATAACTTTACTTTGCACTTTTATAATATTAGGTAGAACACATTGACACAAAAGTACAAACATTTGTAGAGGAACAGTATATGATATGAACATTATGCCATATAATATATCATCACACTTAAAACAGATATCAAATTTATACACGTTTGAAGTGAAACAGGAACAATTCTCCCTTGGCCACTCCTTCTGTTCTGTCTGCCGGCCGCGGTGGTCTAGCGGTTCTGGCGCTGCAGTCCGGAACCGCGGGACTGCTACGGTCGCAGGTTCGAATCCTGCCTCGGGCATGGGTGTGTGTGATGTCCTTAGGTTAGTTAGGTTTAAGTAGTTCTAAGTTCTAGGGGACTTATGACCTAAGATGTTGAGTCCCATAGTGCTCAGAGCCATTTGAACCATTCTGTTCTGTCTGAGTTTGTGCAACGCCATTAAAATTACTGTAATTAATCACATATTTTAACTGTACTTATTGCTATCAATACTTATATTCACGAAGAGGCAAAGCTCTTTGCTGATGATACAAGTATAGTAATCACACTTGACAAACAAGAAATAAATGATGAAATTGTCAATAATGTCTTTCAGAAAATTACGAGGTGGTTCCTTGTAAATGGATAGTGTCGGAAGTTCCATGCAGCTTTTCGCAGATTATGCTGTAGTATACAGAGAAGTTGCAGCATTAGAAAATTGTAGCGAAATGCAGGAAGATCTGCAGCGGATAGGCACTTGGTGCAGGGAGTGGCAACTGACCCTTAACATAGACAAATGTAATGTATTGCGAATACATAGAAAGAAGGATCCTTTATTGTATGATTATATGATAGCGGAACAAACACTGGTAGCAGTTACTTCTGTAAAATAACTGGGAGTACGCGTGCGGAACAATTTCAAGTGGAATGATCATATAAAATTAATTGTTGGTAAGGCAGATACCAGGTTGAGATTCATTGGGAGAGTCCTTAGAAAATGTAGTACATCAACAAAGGAGGTGGCTTACAAAACACTCGTTCGACCTATACTTGAGTGTTACTCATCGGTGTGGGATCCGTACCAGATTGGGTTGACGGAGGAGATAGAGAAGATCCAAAGAAGAGCGGCGCATTTCATCACAGGGTTATTTGGTAACCGTGATAGCATTATGGAGAAGTTTAACAAACTCAAGTGGTAGACTCTCCAAGAGAGGCGCTCTGCATCGCGGTGTAGCTTGCTCGCCAGGTTTCGAGAGGGTGCGTTTCTGGATGAGGTATCAAATATATTGCTTCCCCCTACTTATACCTCCTGAGGAGATCACAAATGTAAAATTAGAGAGATTAGAGCGCGCACGGAGGCTTTCAGACGGTCGTTCTTCCCGCGAACCATACGCGACTGGAACAGGAAAGGGAGGTAATGACAGTGGCACGTAAAGTGCCCTCCGCCACACACCATTGGGTGGCTTGCGGAGTATAAATGTAGTTGTAGATGTAGATGTAGACTCTCACTGAATTTTGATAAGACACAGTACATACAGTTCCGAACAGTAAATGGTATGATACCATTAATAAATATAGACCTTAATCAGAAGCATATAGCTAAGGTAGAATATTCAAAATTTTTAGGTGTGTCCATTGATGAGAGATTAAATTGAAAGAAACACATTGATGATCTGCTGAAATGCAAATTTTGGTGATAAACATCTTAGTAAATTAGCTTACTACGCCTATTTTCACTCATTTCTTGCATATGGCATCATATTTTGGGGTAATTCATTACTGAGGAATAAAGTATTTATTGCACAAAAGTGTGTAATCAGAATAATACAGAATAATAGCTGGAGTCCACCAAAGATCATCCTGCAGACATTTATTTAAGGATCTAGGGATATTCACAGTAGCTTCTCAGTATATATACTCTCTTATGAAATTTATTATAAACAACCGAACCCAATTCAAAAGTAATAGCAGTGTGCATAACTACGATACTAGGAGAAAGGATGATCTTCACTATTCAAGATTAAATCTAACTTTGGCACAGAAAGGGGTGAATTATACTGCCACTAAAGTCTTTGGTCACTTACCAAAGAGTATCAAAAGTCTGACAGATAACCAACAAGTATTTAAGAAGAAATTAAAAGAATTTCTGAATGTCAACTCCTTCTACTCCATAGAGGAATTTTTAGATATAAAATAAGAAAAAAAGAAAAACCAAACAAAAAAAAAATAAAAAAGAATTTAAAAAAATAAAAGCGTTGTTATATTAACTTAATTATGTTGTTAAATTAACTTAATTATGTCATGTATTGGAAAATTTGACTCGTTCCACATCATTACGAAATATCGTATTCATAATCCATGGAACTAGTATTAATCTCATCTAATCTAATCTACTCTTGTTTGTTTTCTAACCATGTTACCAATATGCAACATTTATTGACCTGTAAGATCTATTTAAAATTCATAGTGGTTGTGTGTATGAATTGTATTTATTGCCTTGAACCTGATGGATCCTATATTGTATGTGCAAACTATGTACCATATCATTATGGAACCAATAAATAAATACAAATACTTTTGTGTGAAGTGATATAAGAAAACATAAGTTAGGATGGGTTAAATCCATTGTATGAAATGCTTTACAGCTGTTGAATCTCACATTACGGAAACATTATGGAGGTCTTTTTGGCTGAAAGCTTACTTTCTGACAGTCTTTTTGTTGTGGCTGTGTGCGACTCATCATTTCCAGTGTATGGTTAGCAGCAATCTGCCCTTATCAAAATATTGTCAGTATTCCATCCTGGATTTTCCATTGTTTGTTTTAAACATTGTCTTTAATATTATGTATGTTGTTTGAAAATTTTTGTGTGCATATTGGAACTGTAACAGGTGCCACAGATTTCCACCATTTCAGTGACATCCAATGCACACTTGCCACACATTGATTTGATTCCTGTAAGGTGTCCAAAAGTTGAGTAGGAGAATATCTCTGTGCAGCTTGTGTAAATTCCTTGGACAGAATGGGCTTTTGGGTGAGTAATTATAGATTTTGCTTGAAAGACTTGAGGAATGTACTTCTGTACTGCCCATATTTAAAGGATGACTTCAGAAATGAGTATTTACACAAGTAACTTTTCACATTAGATCATCGGTGAGAAATCTTTAAAACTGCAGTGTATAATTTTCAGGGGTGGCTTTTGACAAAGTTCTGAAGCACTGAAGGAGAAATTCCTTTCATTCCTCCTTGGATGTGGAGAATAGTTCTTAACTGTCATTTAGCACATTTGTCTTCAATACAACTCCAGAATTTCCTCTTTTGGAAACAGCTCTTATTTTGGGGACAAAACTTTGTGGATATATTGAAGAAATGGTGATTGATGTGGTAACACAGTTGAGATAGCAATAAGGGTTTTTCTGGTGTTTGACTTCTTTTGATAAAGTAATGGACATTACATGTTGCCTTCGATGATTACTGTAGCAGAATATTGTCAAATGATCTTTCACAGAACCCAAAAAATTTTGGCCATAAGTAAATGCTGTTAGTGGCACCAAAGTTTGTGTCCATGCATAGCAAATGGGACAGAAACTGAATTGAGGGTAGCAAAACAAAAGCTGAAATGGTTAACTCCATTTTCAAATCTTCATTTACAAAGGAAACCCAGGAGAATTGCCCCAGTTTAATCCTCATACCACTGGAAAGATAAATGAAGTAAGTGTCAGTGTCAGTGGTGTTGAGAAATAGCTGAAATTGTTAAAATTGAACAAAGCTCCAGGCCCAATGGAATTCCTGTCATATTCCATACTGAATCTGTGGCTGTGTAAGCCTGTCTTCTAACTATGTCTATCATCAGTCCTTTGAACAAAAAACTGTGCCCAGTTCTTGGAAAAAAAAAACACAGATCACACCTGCCTACAAAAAGGGTAGTAGAAGTGATCCACAACACTACTGTCGAATTTCCTTGACATCGATTTGTTGTAGAATCTTAAAACATATTCTGAGCCCAAACCTAATGAGGCATCTGAACAGAATGGTCTCCTCAATGCCAGCTAAGATGGATTTTGAGAACGTTGATCACATGAAACCCAGTTCACACTGTTCTTACATGACGTACTGAAAGGCAACGAGTAACATGCAGTATTTTTTGATTTCCGAGAAGCATTTGACTCGTTACTGAACCTATGCCTATTGTCAAAAGTACAATCATACGAGCTATCAAGTGACATTTGTGACTGGATTGAGGACTATTGGCGGGGAGGGGGGGGGGGGGGTGCGGGGAGGGGGGAAAAGCATGTTATTTTGGATGGAGAGTCTTTGTCAGATGTAGAAGTAGCTTCAGGAGTGCCCCAGGTATGTGTGTTAGGATGACTTGCTGTTCACATTGTATAATAATGACCACACAGGTGATATTGTTAGTACCGTAACATCAGATGTTTTGCAGATGATGCTGTTATGTATGATGAAGTATTGTCTGAAAGAAGCTGCATAAATGTTCAGTCAGATCCTGTTAAGATTTCAAAGTGGTGCAAAGATTTGGCAACTTTCTTATATGTTCAAAAATATAAAATTGTGCACTTCACAAAACAAAGGAACTATAGTATCAATGAGTCTCCGGTGGAATCAGCCAACTCATACAAAACAGCACTTTGTAGGAATATGAAATGGAATGATCGCATAGGCTCAGTCGTTGGTAAAGCAGGTGGTAGAATACTGGGAAATACAATCTGTCTCCAAAGGAGATTGCTTAAAAGATCACTCGTGTGACCAGTTCTGGAATATTGCTCAAGTGTGTGGGATCCATACCAGCTGGGACTAATGGGGGATACTGAACGTAGACAGAGAAGGGCAGCACGGACGGGCACAGGTTTGTTTAATCCTTGGGAGAATATCATGGAGATACTGTAGGAACTGAACTTGGAGGCTCTTGAAGATAGCCATAAACTGTCCTGAGAAAGTCTATTAACAAACTTTCAAAAACTGGCTTTAAATGATGACTCAAGGATTACACTGCAACTCCCTACGTATCACTCACATAGGAATCGTGAAGATAAGATTAGAATAATTACTGGATGCTCAGAGGCATTGAATGGATTATTCTCCCTGCTCACCATATGTGGATGGAACAGGAAGAAACCCTAATAACTGGCACAATATGATGTACCCCTTTGGTGCACCTTACAGTGGTTTGCGGAATGTGGATGGAGACATAGATGTAGATTACGAATGAACATCAGAAATTCTTTACTTGTTAATTGGTGTTTTTTCTATTTGTAATTTTGAAATTAAAAATATATTACAGTATTTCAAAACTAACTGGACTAAATGTGTGTGCTGAAGTATATGCACTTTTTCCATTTGTGATGAACAGTTCGGCTGCAGATGCCAGGAAACCTTTCCCGTAGCGAAGCTGTGCTTGCACTGCACTCGAACAGGGACACACCCTCCAGTGGGGCAGATCTCATTTCCAGCACTCTCCTTGCTTGTGCCTGATCTATTCCTCTACAAAATCCCTTCTGTCAGAAGTGCTAATGCTTGAGGTATGCAGAACTTCTGTCAAGTTTCTAAGGTAGGAGATAAGGTACTGGCAGTACTAAATCGGTGAGGGCAGGTCGTGAGTCTCGCTCAGAATGATCAGTCGATGGAACAGAAGGCAAAAGCTGCGGGTTCGAGTCCCTGTCCGGCACACAGTGTTAATCCTCCAGGAAGTTTTGAATTGGAACTCACTCTTTGCTGTACTGAGAGAGATTTATTTTGGACAATTCCGTCTTCCTCTTTCAGTATATGTATGAAGGTAAGTGGTATTGTTAGTTCCATTCTTCCTTTTCTTCACCAGTTTCCCTGTTCGACCCAACCCCACTGTAACACCTAATCCTTACCCTCTTCTTCTCCAGCCTTACCATTACCTGCGCCACTGTCTATGTCTGTCCTGCAGCCCCCATCCCATTTGACTTCATTTCCCTCATTGACCCTACCTTCTCCTCCTTCGTGATTGCCACCGGCCTCAACATCCGTACTCGACCCACGCCCAGCTCTGTCGGTGGCATCGGTTCCTTGCCTCCCTGCAAGGTGATCTCCTCCCCCTTCCACAGCACACCCACCCTGAATCCCATACCTCTCTCGATGTAGCCCTGGCCTCCCCCAACCTCCTGGGATGCATTATAGTGGACATCCTTGACCCCATCAGTAGTGACCATCTATCCATCCTCCTTACTGTGTCAGACGGACGTAACCTCCTTGCAATGACCCTGCCCCGAAGTATGTCCACAACTACTGCCATGCCAACTGGAATGCCTACCAGGACACCCTCAATACCCAAGTTGAAAGCTTCCCCGTCACCTACCACCACCCTGATGACATCACTCATGCAGCCTCCTTTCTCCAGCAGACCTTGACTGGGACAGCTGAGGCTCACGTTCCCACTACCGCCCTTTACCCACACTGTCCCACTTTACCCCCACACGCCGTCCTCCTCCTGCAAGAATCCCATTGTCTCTACCATCCTTCCTCCATACACGGGACTCGGATACACTCTGACACCACTGGCAACTCCAGAGACACATTTGGAATTTGCTTGTGGCCAAAAAGGCCTGGACTGGCATCAGCTAAAAGCTACCCTACCTATAAACTCATCTAAGTACTGGTCAGCCTTCCACCGCCTTCCTGGACCTAAACCCCCTCCACAGTATACCCTCCTTCGTAGTGATCAACCCTTTCCAGACAGCATCAACCTCAGAAAAGCCAATCATTTCGCTTCCAACATTTCTGATATTCTAATAATCCCTGATGATCCTCTATTGGATTACTCCCTCTTCCCCGATGTCCGTGATCAGACTGACACCTCTGCCCCTCCACTTGCTCCTAGCTTCTGGTACTTAGACAACATCCTACACCAGATTTCAATAACCCGATCACCACTCAAGACATTGTAGCCACGCTTCACTCAACACTTAACACCGCTTCCGGTCATGACCGTGTCACCTACCGTCATGTCCGCGAAGCTCCCATTTCCTTCCTCATCGTCCTGGGTACCCTCTATAATGTGGTCCTTTCCACCGGCTACTAACCCGACCTGTGCAAAACCTCCCAAATCCTGATGTTGCCCAAGCCCTCCAAACCACCCTCTGACGTCTCCTCCTACCGTCCTATCAGCCTCACCTCGGTCTTCAGCAAGGTCTTGGAATCCATCCTCACCCGACGAATCCACCAGCACCTCCACCTGCACCACCTCCTCCTCCCCACCCAATGTGGCTTCTGACCCTCCTTCTCTGCCAAAGACCTTCTCACTCACCTCCTCTCCGAACAATTCAATTCCCGTCGCTCCGCCATCTTCTTCTCCCTCGATCTTGAAACACACCTATGACCGTGTATGGCATTCAGGTCTCCTCTTCAAGCTCCAAACCTTCGCCCTTCCTATTAATTACGTCTGTCTCATCACCTCCTTCCTTTCATATCACCCTTCTTATGTTACCATCCACAACACCAATTCCTACACCTTCTACCCCTCCACCAGTGTGCCACAAGGTTCCGTCGTCTTCACTCTTCTCTACCTTCTGTATACGGCGGAAATGCCGTCACCCCAACCCCCCATCCACTCCCCCAATATGTCGATGACACCGCCTTCCTTGCCTTCACCCTCACCCTTCAATGCTCCCAATGCCTTCTCCAATGCCATCTTGGCCTGTTCCCCACTTTGTGCAACCAGTGGCCGCTCGAGGTCAGTCCTTCCAAAACCCAGGCAATCCTCGTATGCCACACCACTCTTTCCTTCCTTCTCCTGTATTTCTACCTTACCATCTATGACCACCCCATTAACCTCACCCCCACCCTCGAGTACCTCGGTGTTGCCCTCGACTGCCATCTTTCCTGGACCCTCCCATCTCCGGAAAGTCCAAGATGAGGCACGAACGTGTCTCCGCCTCCTGAAACTCCTCTCTGGCCAAATGTTGGGTCTGGACTCCTCCACAATCCTCCATACTTATAAGTCCCTCATCCACCCCCTCCATTGTTATGCCCACCCTGCCTGGATATCTGCCCCTCCCACATACTATAAGTCCTTTCAAATCATTGAGCGCCATGCGCTCCGCCTCGCCTATCGCATCCGTCTCCCATCCCCCGTGCACATCCTTTACGACTCGATCCCTTTCCCACACCTCCCCCTTTTTCTCAACCAGATACGGACCCTATACATCTCCCACAAGCTCGATCCTCCCCACCCACTTGTCTCTCCCATCCTCTCCCACCCCATCCTGCTGCCGCGCCTATACTCTCGCATCCCCCCTGCTCTGCATCTTCACATTCTCCACACCCTTGCCCAAGGTGGCTTCCGCTAACTCCCCCTTTCTGATGATGTCATCGTTCCTTCCATATTCTCCTCCTATCAGCTCTAACCCTCCCCTTCCTTTCCTTCCTTCCCCTTTTTCCTCCAGAGCTCCCTTTCTCCTTCCTTTCTCCTTCCCCCCTCCTCACTCGCAGTTCTCCCCCTCTCCCCCCCCCCCCCCCCAGGCTTCCACACCCGACTCTACCCTCACCCTTCCTTTCCCCCAGTGGCTTCTTCACCCTCCCCCCTCCTTCCTCCCCTGTGCATCCTCTGCACCCAATGTTTTCAGTGTGCCAAAGATTGTCACTCTTCATCTGTGTGCATCAGTGCTTCCTTCGGTGTGCTCCTTCGTTCGCATGTAAAACTGTTTGTCTATGTTTGTGTGCACTGTTGAACTTATTTGTAAAACCAGTGCCTTCCGTGAAGGCCTTCATTTCATTTCTTCTGTACGTCTCCCGTTTTTACCATTCATGTATGTTTGTTTTTCTATCTCCATGTTTACTATCTGTTTTTCTTTTCTCCAAAGAGTGGCATATGTAGACCACTCTTTCTCAGCTTACTTTCAAGTGGTTATGTAAGTAAATTAGTACATATGTGATAGATGGAGAGGGATTCACAGTGTGTTATTCAAACACATTATGTAAATTGTGTATTAAGTTGTTATCAGTAGTGTGTGCTGATGTTTTTGTTCTATAATTTCATATTTTACTTATAAATATTATTGAAGTCGAAAGTTTTAAAAATTTTGCGCTTCTGATGATAACAGTCATAACGAGATTCACTGCTTGTAATTTTAGTAATATGCAGAATTATTTGTCTCCAGACCAAAAGATACCAACAGAAGAGATGGATTAGCAACTCTTTCACCCAATATTGCACCAGCCATTGTTATCACCATAAACAACCATTGGTATACTGTATTAAGATATTTAGATTTTTTTCCATTTATTTTCATTTCATACCCCTTCCCCACATTGGCATCACAAAATACAAGGATAAAAGATGAAGTTTACCCATGTGAAGGGAAACAATGGGAATTAAAATATGCAAAAAAGGTGGTAGTTTCACAAGGCACATTTACATAAAATCCTATTATAATTAAAATGAAACTCGATGAAGACATAATACATAAACACTGGCAGCATGAAGAACACAATTAAAAACAGTGTTTAAAGTAATGAGAGCCACACAGGACGACCACACTGAACAGACATTGCACTTATATTAAATTCGTGGCGAGCACCAAAATGTGACAAAGTATTCACCATCACATAACTTAATTACTACTCAGTTCAAAATTAAGGGAATAAAAGTTGTTCCAAATCATTGCCCTACTTCTCCACTCAGCTCGGAGTATTACTTTCATTCAACCAGAAAATTAAATTCTCACAAAATGTTACCAAATTGTTGGCCTGTAAGGATATTCACATCACTCTAGCACCACAGTAATCAGTTAACCAGAAAAATTACTTTCCTTCATTCCAGTACTGCCCCTTTAAGCTCATAATTACGCAGAACACCAATACAAGTTTTCAGATAACCTACAGACCCGATAATGCAGCATTATATGAATTGTACCTCTCTAAAATATTGCTTTTCCTGCTAAGCCCTCTTTCCCAGCTGCAGTGTCATGAATTTCACAATATACATAGTACCCAATATTGCCTAGTTCAAAATTAGATTGTCAATATGGTTACACACATTTATTTTCATACAGATATCTTTTTCATTAATCAATCATGTCTGTCAGCTCCATTATTTTACTTTTGAAATCTTATCTACTAACCATCCAACAGAAAGTGCACGATATACTGAGAGTACTAATTGACCAAACATGGAGATTGCACCCCTCCACTGTCCTTCACACATACAAAACCCTGATCCAACCCATCCTTTGCCAAGGAAATGTTACACAGATATTTGCTTCCCCCGAGTTCTGTAAGTTCCATCAGATCCTCAAAGTCTGTGCCCTTCACCTTGCTTCTGCGTCTTTCTACCTTCTCTGACACAGATCCCTTACCAACTCATCAAATTCCCACCTCTTCTCACTCACACAGATCACCTCTGAACAAACTACACCATCTGCAAACTTTACTCAAATAATACTATAGTTTCCCATACACTTTCCAACCATAGTGTGCTGATGCACCTCTACCAGCACTTCCCGCCAACCCAACCCTCTCCTCATTCTTCTCCAAAGCAACTTCAACTGTCTTCCCCTCCCAAATCATGGACTGTGTCCATATAGTTACCCCTCCTACCAATTTTAAACCCACCCTACCCATTCCTGAGTCGTAGTAAAGTTAGCATTGAAAAGTGCGCCGCATTGCGTAGCGTGAAGCAGTCGCCCTCTGTTTTCTGGTGCTGGTGCCTTTGTCGCAGTTGAAGGCTTCATTGTCTCCCTCTAGTGGGAAAGGGGAAAAGTGGGCTGTTCGTGTGGGTTTAAGAAGTAGCTGTATGGGCTCTTGTAGGGAGTTGGCAGTTGGGGCACCAAGAAGCGACTTCTCTGCCAGTGCTAGAGGGACAGCATGCAGACCGCAGCATCAGCGTAAGTGACACGAGCAGCGGCTCTGTGGTGGGGCGTTAACTGTTCATCACAAAAGGAATCTCCCTGAGCGTGGGTCTGCGAGGGACCTAATCTGAAGTTTGGCCATTTGCTGTCGACCGGTGAGGAGGCTCTGAAAATTGGTGCGCCTTCCTGCATCCATTGAAATGACTGCTGTGAGAGGCTTGGCAGAGCATTTGGAGGTGCTGCGTTGGTTCAGGCCTGGGAGTCGTAACGCACCAGAAGTTGAGTATTGATTGTTAACATACTTTATGAAGTTTAATTGAATTCAGTATACTTATTCTTGTTAATTATACCAGCCATATTTTGTTGGGGGTATATCCCGCCATTCATTCTCGTCCACCCACCCGTGGGAAGGTGGTAATATTAGAAAGGGTGGCCTATTTGTCCCCTTTTGAGGACAAAATGGGGGGGGGGGGGGATCAGAGTAAATCTGTGGTTCGGATTGCTTCTTTCCCCTCCCAGCTTACCTATGGGTTTATTCGACTGTTAGCTTCTGCCATGTCTGTGTAAGTCTAAGACATCAATGACTGTACTGTTTAAATTGCAAGGCATTAAGGCCTGATCCATTCTCTGGCCTGCCATAACTAGTAATATTAGACTCAAGTGTAAAAGGTACTCTAAGAAAGAAGAAAAATTCCTTTGCCTCATGGTAAGAACTAGTCAATTGGATAACGAATTCCTGCTCATCTGGAAGCTGTAACTCACGTAAATTTGTGTTTATGTATATTTGGCTATAGGTAAGCAAGATTGTTAATGTACACCGCAGTGGATTTTTTAATATTGTTTCTAGTCAGTAAAAACTGTTGTGTGTTTTTCCAATTCAATACCTTTTAAGGTTTTTACTCAACGTGCTTACGTGTTTTATACAGGTAGTTGGTTATTAGTGTGTTACTTGCCGTGCAAAAGTTCACATTTCATTACGGGTAGAAAATGTTGCCTTGAAAGGAGAATGTTGTAAAAGTTCCAAGTCCTACCTGGCGAGCATGTGTGTTTGCCATAAGTTAACTGGCAGAAAGTTGTAAAATTGGTTTTTTTATACATTTTGGAAATGTTAATGTTATTAACTGTCAGTGTCTCCCAGGTGCGTGACTCATGCGATTTGGTTTTTCTGTTTTGAAAAATTTTGTAAACAGGATTGTCTTTATATGTTGCAGACAAGTTAGATTCTGGGCCATTGAATGAATGGAGTGAAATTAACCTGTAATTTAGCTAAGCTCGAAATATTATACAGCATCGCGTTGTATATGTTAAATTGCTTGCCTGTACTTGCCTTTTATTGGTGTGAAATTTTTTATAATAATTTAAAAGTTCTTTCCAATCATAAATTGTGACTTATATGTTAAATGATTGTTGGTTTTCTTTTAAATATCGTAAAGTCTTGCACCACTTTTGAATAAAAAGTGTTACTCAAAATTGTGTGTAATTTCACCAGTTATTCCTTGGCACCTACTTCCACTCTACATTTTGTGTATTGATTGAGATTAATAACCTTTGGTGAACCAGTAGTAATTTTACGGTTCAATTCCACACCATCAAGGCACCCTCTCCTCCCTTTCTCATACTTTCCCTGCCCCCTTTTTTCCCCTTCCACCCATCCTCACCAAGCCCCTTTACCTCATCAAATTTTAGCCTCAGTAGAACCTCCTCTACTCCAAACAATCTTGTATCTCAACATCCAACACCACCTCTCGATACATCTGCACCAGTCCTCTATTTGTACACCATCTCTATTCTACCCTCCTCAACAACCAACCTTTCCCCTTCACCAGCAGGCTAACAAACCCAGAGCAGGTCCTTCCAGCTTTAGTGACTGTGAATTGATTCTTTTTAACATCTGTTTTGTGTGTCAGGGTTTTTAAAAACTGTTTTAATTGTAATTTTACTGTGTTTCTGATTTTTACCTTTTTCTGCAACTGTTTTTAACTAAAAGCAAAGGAAGCCATGTCTCTTATATACAAGTACTTCCATTTCATTTTCGCCTTTAAAAGTTTTAAACTCATTCCAAATATCTCATGTTATTGTTTATTATTATATCATCTTATTTAAATTTTATTGTCAACTGGTTGAGGTGCAGGTTGATTGTACCACTGACAGCCCAACCCCATCCATATGCAATGAGGGGCAATGAAACAAAGAAAAAAAGGTATAGCCTGAAAAATTTGTTGCTTAAAAATTAATAATTATTGAGTAGTTGAAACATATGACACTTCTCATTAAAGGAATAGGTGCCTCATCTGTAACTTTGTGAGGAAGTAAAGAGCAATTTGTATGCGATTGTTGCAGGTACTTACTGACGTACTGTTGACGTGGTGCCAGTTTTGTCCACAAAGGGTGGGGAATATTTCATATTGTGGGACAAAATGTGTTTGTGTCCCCTTGTCTGCATAGATTTTCCTCTTGTCCACACCTTTGCTTGTTACCTCTGTCACCTACAATGTAGCAGTCTCATGTTTAATAGAGAATATGTGTAAATGTATTGCCAAACAGTTAGCTTCACTGCCTTCAGCAGAAAAGGACCTGGGCGTGAGTCCCGGTATTTTCTTGCGTTTTATGAGACAGGGAGGTCTGGAATGGAATACTGTCATCCCTCATGAGGTCAAATAATGAACCGGTCAAAGAAAGAAGCAGCAGCAATATCAGGATTCAACTGCTGGCAATAAAGGCAATAGTGATTTGTGACAAGCTGATCACAGGTCCCGCAATTATAGATCACTCCTAGTACTGCATTGTAGACAGTTGACCATTCAGGCTAGGCTTAAGGCTGAATGCCAGAGCTGAGTTTATGTTTGTGAAAAACATGTGTGTTAATTATTTACACTGAATCTGAAGATAAATATACCCCACCTCTATGAGTTGTGTCACATGAGAGACATGTAATGTTTGTTAAAAAAAGGTCATTATTTCTTATGGACAGTAGGTTATTATGCATAATGATGGCTTAAAATAAAATTGTCCATCATAACCACTCACAACTATTAATGACGGATAAAACTGATATACATGACCGTGAACACCAAGCAGGCATATGAACAAACTGGATTCAAGAAGACTTTGCACTCCTGAACTACTGCCTCTGACTTTCTTTCTTTCTTTGCCTCACATGCCCAGACTTTCATTTTTTTCCAGATATCAGGGGAGGCAGCAAAAGTATCTGCATATAGTTTTGGTACAGTTAAAAAATTAAAATGCTGGGATCGAAATTGTGTATGGTTGGGTGGTGCTGAGACATACTTGATTTTATTTGTTTGTTGTACCAGTATTTTATGTGTTTCTTAATGGAAAGAACAGAAATCCTTCTTGTGTAACACTTGCACTGACAAAGGGAACACAACAAGGGCAATTGACAGAAAGAACGAGAGAGAAAGAAGGAAGTCTGCGTCGTACTTACTCTGTTGGTGGCTCCTTGCTGTGTTGTGGAGTGCTACGTCTGCAGCAACTCACGCTAGGCAGTGAGGAGTCCGCACTGTGGCTCGTACCTGCCCTCTGTTGGTAACAGTCTGTACTAAGTGAGGCTGGCTGCTCGCCACTTCTGGTAGCTGCTGCCCTCTCGCATCACTCCACAAAAGTATGTAGTGACAGTCTAATTTAGAACCCCACCATGACTCACCAGGTTCCTTCTCCACAGATGCTGTGGAAGATGTAAGAGAATAAAACCATCGCTGATACTGCACATGAATTCCTTGATAGAACTCTACAGCTTGTTGACAAGAAATGTCCAGCTTAAGTGCCCTCCTTACCTCACATAGGGCTTTGAGATAGTAAGCCACAGCACACTCTTGCAAAAGTTGGTCTTGTATGGGATAAGAGGCCAAGCATGGTAAAATTGCATAAATAAAGTTAATCAGTCAAGAATCCTAACTGTGGTGTACTCATCTACATAAGTCCTAAAACATGTTGTGCCCCAGGGCTCAGTTTTAGGTATTTTCATATCTCTACTTTATATAAATGACCTGACCTCAACACTGTCCACTAGTAAGGTATTTCTGTGTGCTGACTATGCAAATAAAGATGAATATCTCATGTCAGCAGTAAAAAGAAATGCAGTGCAAATAGACTCATGGCTTGCATAAAACAATTGTACCTCTGCGAAAAAGGCAGTGTGCCTAACCTTTCACAGCGTTCAGAACAGAGAGAGAGAGAGAGAGAGAGAGAGAGAGAGAGAGAGAGAGAGAGAGAGAGATAGAGAGAGAGAGAGAGAGAGAGAGAAATGAGAACACCATGATTAGTTCTAGGCAAAGTGAAGTCAGTGAGGGATGAGGTAAATGCCAGTACAATAAAATGTATGTATTATGCTCTTTTTACATTCTGTACTGTGCTATGGAATTATTTTTTGGGGTGATAGTGCTGAATCAGAGAAATTATTTAAACTGAAAAATGAGGAATTAGAACAGTCCTACACAAACACCAGAGACAAACATAATTCCTCCCTCTGATCAATATATATTTCAACTACTCCATTTTATTCCTCAAAACATCAATAGCCTCTACAGGAAACTCAACAGCCCTGTCAAGATACAAGGTCAAACAAAGTGTTCGGATTAGCTCTCCATTCAACTATACTGTATAGTAATAGTGAAAGTGTACAGGAATCAAGCTGTACAACCATCCCCCAAAAGAAGTAGAAAATATTCAATAACTGCCACTTTTTGTGCTAAAGACAGTGTTAATGTGGGGTAATGAATGTAATTTTTGTTTCTGGAATTGTCATTAAGAACGACATTCTTCCTTCTGAACCACAGTGGATTATTTGCAACAAACTTCATCAGGGAATAAATACACTGTGAAGCAGTAGTCAGAATACCCAACTCCATAAACAGATGTCAATGAGATGGTTGTGTGTGAGCACCAAACATTGCTCCTGCATAATGTTTTTGAGCAATGAAGAGTTTGTTTCTTAAAATTGGGGTAACTCAGAACACTATTCCGTATGGCACTAATTAAGGAAAATATGCAAAATATGTCAACTTACTAATATGTCTCTCCCCAAGATTTGCAATGATTCTAAGTGCAAATGTGGCTGAACTAAGTTGTTTCAGGAGTTACAAAGTGTGTTCTTCCCACTTTAAGTTCTCAGCACTATGGAAACTGGAGAATTTTTAGGCCTCCACCCTATTTATTATTTTGTCCACGTGTTAGTACCCTAGATGTGCAGAACTGAGTATGTCGTGTCTTTCTACAATTACTATTTGCTGATCTTATTGCGACTGTTCTCAGTAAAGGTGCAAAAGTCAGACTGACCATTACAGTTATCTTTAGAAGTTAAAAAAAAAATCTTCAATTGTGAAACAACAAACATTAGAAATACTACTGATAATGGCAACACACAATGTTAGAGCAATACACAATGATACTTTCTCAACGATGGGATACTACTTACTGAACCATTTGAACATGATTTAACTCTTCTGACTACTGTTAGACTAAATTGTAATAAATCACTAGTAGAAAGGTTCCTACTTACATAATTTTCATGTTATATGTAACAATGTGTTACTGATGTAAATATCATGAAATTTTTACATACCTCATGTCTTTTAGTTTTATGTGGGAATAATTACACCAATAGCAAGTAGAATGTTCGAAGGTGAATAAATTCTAAATTCTCATTCAAAATCTTAACATCTCCTCATGGGGAATGTTGATTCCTTGGCATGCCATTTTCATTAACTGCCATGTAGAATAATATTTTAAGCACATGTTGTGCTACTATTTGCACTTGACACCTTTTACTGTGGTATAAAAACAGCTATAAAATACTGCAAAATTAAAAAATCGTTTATACTATTTGCATTTCATTTGCATGTCTGTTACAGGTTTCATGTCATGTTACAATTCCTCATGTCCAGTAATAATACAGTAAAAGCAAGTAAAAAAATAATAAAAGCATATTTCAGGAATTAGATATCTTACTATAAATAGACATGACAGCCTGTTTTGCATCATATGTCGTACTTTTGGTATCATTCCAACAACTTTTCATGACCAAGAGTGACTATTCATCAAGACTTTAACTTCACATCACTATGTTGCAGTTTTCATTACATATTAGTTCAAGTTAAAGTACTGCACATGATGCAGCTTCAGTGGTTTCTTCTGCACATTTCCGTCAGTTTTTTTTCCTTTATTGTCATTTCATTCCCCTGCCCCATGGGAGCAGGGATGGGTTGGCAGCAGCACCATTCAGTGCTCTTCAGTCAAGAGATTACATAAAATACAGAGATAAAAAGTGTAAGGTGCACATGAGAAGGGCAAGCAATTGGAGTTAAAATATACAAAAGTGGGGTAGTTGGACAAGGCACGTTTACATAAAATCCACATACAGTTAAAATGGCACTAGATGAAGAAGTAGCCCACAACCACTGTTGGCACGAATAGCACAACTAAAAACGGCGTTCACAGTACGGGACAATGACAGTGAACACACACTGCACTTACATTACATATACCGCAAGCACCGAAACACGATAAAGCGATGGCATTCAAATTTGAGGGGCCTGCCAAGGGTGGGGAGGTCGGAGACTCTCTCGTTCGAGCCTCTATCCTCCTCCCTCTGCTCCCTTCCCCCTCCCCCCCTGGCGCGCCAACAATATCGACTCCTATACCTAAACACTCGCTCCCACCCTACGAACAAATACACCTTCAGGCATACCCGCCCCAGGACCAGGTCGACTCCTTCATCCTCAATGAAACTCTCCTCCAACCTAACCACGCTGTCCTCACCTCTCCCCATCTTCTGCACTGTGCCGACAATCCCCTTCCCCACGCATGAAGTGGGGTCACTGTTGGCCACCTCGAGCGTATCCCTGTCTGGCTGCAACCACTGCTCAGTGACCTGACTGAACACCTAATCCTCAGTGTCTTTTTTACCTCCCTGACCATCACCTGTGCAGCTATCTATGTCTGCCCTGCAGCACCTCTCCCCTTATGACTTCATCTTTCATTTTAATTGCACCTTCTCCATCTATGCAACTGCCACAGACCCGAACAGCCACAGCCATGAACCTGCCACCCTTCAGCGGCCAACTTCCTTGGTCGTATCTCTGTGGACATCCTAACCTCATTGGTAGTGACCACTCCCCATCCTTCTCACCATCTCCTCCACTCGTTGCCCTCCTTCTGCCCCCTGCCCTGCTGAAGTCTGTCCCTGACTTCTGCCATGCTGACTGGGATGCCTACTTGGAATCCATTGCCTCACAGGTCAAAAGCCACCCACTTACCTACCACCATACCGCTGATGTCACCCGTCCCTTGACTTTCCTCCAGAAGACCATCACTGATGTCATGGAGGCCTACATTCCTACCAGACTTATCCACCCTCACCACACTAGTCTTCCTCCACAGACCATCCTTCTTCTCTATGAATCCCACAGGCTCTACCACTCCTTCCTCTGCACCCGTGTCCAGGATACACTCCTCCGCCTCTAACAATTACAACAACACATCCGTAACCTCTTAAAAGCAAACACTAGGACTGGTGCCTGACATGTACACGCCTCAACTCAGCCCTCCCTTTGGACTCCTCCGGGTGCCGGTCCACCTTTCACCGCCTTTCCGGTAGCCATCCCACCCTGCATTATTCCCTCCTCTACGATGAACACCCTTTCCTCGATAACCTCAGTAAAGCTAACCATTTTGCTTCCGACCTCTCCGAGGTGTTCTCCATTCCCAACAACCCTCACTTTGATTACTCCTTCTTCCCCACCATCCTTGAATGATCCAATACATCTGCCCTGTCATTTGCCCGCAGTTTCCAATACTGGGATAAGTTCCCACCTCAGACATAAACACTTCCACTACCACACATGACATCAGACTCATACTCTGCATCAAATGAAGTACCACCCCTGGTCATGATGGTGTTACCTACTGCCACCTCAAGGAATCCCCCCTCCTCCTTCCTGGCTGTTCTCGCTACTCTGTATAACATCATCCTCTCCACCAGCTTCTACCCTGACCTGTGGAAGACGTCCCTCATCTAGCTGCTCCGTAAGCCCAACAAACCCCCCTCTGACATCTCTTCCTCTCGTCTCATCTGCCTCACCTCCATGTTCGGTAAGGTCTCCGAGTCCTTCCTCTACCGTGGTATGCATCACCACCTTAACCAGCACCACCTCCTTCCCCTTACCCAGTGTGGCTTCTGGTCATCCTTCTCAGCACGACTAGCTTCATAACTTTACCAATCTTTTTTCCCTTGAACTCAACCCCCATTGCTCTACTATTTCTGTTTCCCTTGACCTCCACAAGGCCTATGACCCGGTCTGACATCCTGTGCTCCTCTTTAACCTCCAGGCCTACGCTCTCCCCACCAATTTCGTCCATCTCGTGGCTTTCTTCCTCTCTTGTGCCCCTCCTGTGTCACAATCCACAATACCAACTCCTGTAGTTTTTATCCCACCACCGGCATGCCCCAACGCTCCATCCTTTCCCCTCTCCTCTACCTCCTGTACACTGCTGATATGCCCAAACATCCCCCACCTGTTCACCTCCTCCAATTTTCTGATGACACCGCCTTCCTAGACCTTATCCCAATTTTCATCAGTCCCACTGCACCCTTCAAACCCACCTCAAGCAGTTCACCTCCTGCTGCAACTGGTGTCTCCTCCACATCAACCCTTCAAAGACCCAGGCAATCATCACAGGTTGTACCAACCACCCTTTGTGGCTCCACGGCTTTTACCTTACCATTTATGGTCACCCTACCCACATCACTCCTACTCTGAAATACTGTGGTCTCATCCTCGACTGTCAGCTCACCTGGATTCCCCATCACCTCACAATACAACACAAAGCCCACAATAGACTCTGCCTCCTGAAACTCCTGCCCAGCCATACATGGGACTGCATCTTTCCACCTACCTTCACGCCTACAAATCCTTGATCTGTCCCAGCATTTTCTATGCCAATGTCACCTGGTTTCCACCCCACCCAGGTTCTATAAATCCCACCAAACCCTTGGAACACCGTGCACTCTGCCTTGCATTCATATTCACCTCCCATCCTCCACACGGATCCTCTACGACCTCATCCCTTTCACACATCCTCTTCTTTTCCTCGAACACATCTGCACTCTGTACATCAGCCGCAGACTTGATCCCCCCGACCCCTGGAGTCTTCTGTTTTCTCTCCTCCGAGCCCGCTGCTGAGCTTTTATGGTGGTGTCCCAGCCTCTCTCCATCTCGACACCCTCCACCTCCTCTCCCGAGATAACTTCGACCTCGTACCCCTCCTGGATGATGAGCTCTGCCCTGATGTCTAAACCCTCCTTTCCCCTTCTCCTCCTCAAGTCTCCCTCCTCCCTTCCCCTGAGCGGTTTTTTCCTAACTCCTCCACTCCCCTCCCTTTCCGGTGCACCCTTTCTGCATCTCTGCACTCCCTCACGACTTGCCTTCCATCACTATCTCCCACCCTGCCAGTCTCCTGCCCCTCGGTATGCCCTTGACTCCGTTGGGTTTCCTCCCGCCCTCTCCAGCCCCTCTCACCCTCTGACCCCTCTTTTCCCTCCTCTCAGGCCTCTACTCTCTCAACACGTCCCTCCTTGGCAGGTTTTACTCTTCATTGTGTATGCTATGACTCTTGCAGTGGTTTTTAAGTGTCGTCAGTGTTTTAATACTGTGGCCAACTTTTCACTTGTGCGTATGACTTCAGTGTTTTTTACATGCTATACAAATATTCCTTTATGGTTTTTAACTATATGTGGACTTTTGTAACTGTCCCAGTTGAAAGTGTCTGTGTGCAGGTATATTTTAGCCTCCAGAGCCTCCCCTTAGTATGTCCTCATGTCCCACTTTATCACCTTTTATGTGTCTGGTTTTCCTCTTTTTGTTAAATGTATCACTCGGCTGATTAGCAACGGACTGGGCCACTGCCAGCCTTCCCACACCCATACAGAGCAGGGGAATGAAATCTCAATAAGACTCGGATGCCGTGACCCGCACCATTAAACCACATTAATGCACAAGTGGATGGTGACGCCCAGCTGTACGTGTATATCACTCACGATAGCATGAGACTAAGTGTGTTATCTCTGTGTATGTATTTTAAATTCTGTTGTACTCTCTGTGTACTTTTTATTTTTTAAAAATTCTCTTGCTACATCTTCAAATACAGGCAGCAAGGATTTTCCTCGGTTCACTGACACTGCCATCTCCCTGCCTTCATGTCACGATCACATCCAATACATTTCCATTACAGCTGCAAATGCGTCTGCAACTCCAGTCTGCGCCCTGATCCCTCTCTGTATTTTCCAAGATGTAGCAAGAGAATTTAAAAGTACGCGCACAAAGAATATTACAGAAATCAAAATACTCACACATAGAAACTCAGTAAGTCTCTTGCTACTCCTGAAAGATACACATGTACTGCACGACATCACTGTCCTCTAATGTACACTCCTGGAAATGGAAAAAAGAACACATTGACACCAGTGTGTCAGACCCACCATACTTGCTCCGGACATTGCGAGAGGGCTGTACAAGCAATGATCACACGCACGGCACAGCGGACACACCAGGAACCGCGGTGTTGGCTGTCGAATGGCGCTAGCTGCGCAGCATTTGTGCACCGCCGCCGTCAGTGTCAGCCAGTTTGCCGTGGCATACGGAGCTCCATCGCAGTCTTTAACACTGGTAGCATGCCGCGACAGCGTGGACGTGAACCGTATGTGCAGTTGACGGACTTTGAGCGAGGGCGTATAGTGGGCATGCGGGAGGCCGGGTGGACGTACCGCCGAATTGCTCAACACGTGGGGCGTGAGGTCTCCACAGTACATCGATGTTGTCGCCAGTGGTCGGCGGAGGGTGCACGTGTCCGTCGACCTGGGACCGGACCGCAGCGACGCACGGATGCACGCCAAGACCGTAGGATCCTACGCAGTGCCGTAGGGGACCGCACCGCCACTTCCCAGCAAATTAGGGACACTGTTGCTCCTGGGGTATCGGCGAGGACCATTCGCAACCGTCTCCATGAAGCTGGGCTACGGTCCCGCACACGGTTAGGCCGTCTTCCGCTCACGCCCCAACATCGTGCAGCCCGCCTCCAGTGGTGTCGCGACAGGCGTGAATGGAGGGACGAATGGAGACGTGTCGTCTTCAGCGATGAGAGTCGCTTCTGCCTTGGTGCCAATGATGGTCGTATGCGTGTTTGGCGCCGTGCAGGTGAGCGCCACAATCAGGACTGCATACGACCGAGGCACACAGGGTCAACACCCGGCATCATGGTGTGGGGAGCGATCTCCTACACTGGCCGTACACCACTGGTGATCGTCGAGGGGACACTGAATAGTGCACGGTACATCCAAACCGTCATCGAACCCATCGTTCTACCATTCCTAGACCGGCAAGGGAACTTGCTGTTCCAACAGGACAATGCACGTCCGCATGTATCCCGTGCCACCCAACGTGCTCTAGAAGGTGTAAGTCAACTACCCTGGCCAGCAAGATCTCCGGATCTGTCCCCCATTGAGCATGTTTGGGACTGGATGAAGCGTCGTCTCACGCGGTCTGCACGAACGCTGGTCCAACTGAGGCACCAGGTGGAAATGGCATGGCAAGCCGTTCCACAGGACTACATCCAGCATCTCTACGATCGTCTCCATGGGAGAATAGCAGCCTGCATTGCTGCGAAAGGTGGATATACACTGTACTAGTGCTGACATTGTGCATGCTCTGTTGCCTGTGTCTATGTGCCTGTGGTTCTGTCAGTGTGATCATGTGATGTATCTGACCCCAGGAATGTGTCAATAAAGTTTCCCCTTCCTGGGACAATGAATTCACGGTGTTCTTATTTCAATTTCCAGGAGTGTATTACTGTGTTTTTTTCCTCCTTTATTGTGATTTCATACCCCTGCCCTACATCTGCAGTGGAGGGCTGGCAGCAGTACAGTCCACCACTCTTCGGCCAAATGGCTTTACAAAACTACATGAAAAGGGGAACTCTTACATAAAAAGGGAGACATAAAAAAACACAGTAAAAGGAGATGATGGGAGGTAAACTATACACTAATATGGGGACATGCACTGGGGGACAGTTAAAAAGACAACATAAAATTAAAAGAACACAGCTGGCAATTCATTGTGCACTTAGAATACACTGGAGGCACACTCAGATTAAAAATCGCCCAGAGTATAAAAATCACACAGAGCAAGACACTAAAAAAAAAAAAATGCTGGAAGCGACAGAGCACTCACGATGAATAAAAACCACTGTGAGGGACCAGCTGAGGGACTTGAGGCCAAAGTGGGAAAAAGTGGGGAGGAAGGTGCAATGGGCGGCCTGGGGGTGGGAGGAAGAGGAAAAAGTGGGCAGGGGACACACCAAGAGGCAGGAGATGGGCGGGGTGGGAGATGAAGAGGGAAGACGAGGCAGGAGGGACTGCAGAGACACAGAATAGGGGGCACGGGTGAGGGAGGTGGTGCAGGAGGGGGAAAACCACTCAGGGGTGGGAAGGGGAGGGGTTAGAGTTGGTAGGAGGGATAGATGTCAGGGCAAACCTCATCATCTGGGAGGGGTAGGAGCTGGAAGTTGTGTTGGGAGAGGTGGTGGATGGTGCGGAGATTGAGAGATGGTGGGACACAACAGTAAAGATGTGGCAATGGGCTGGAGATGGAGAGGAAGGGGGCAGCAGGGAGTGGGAGGGACGGAGTCAGCAGACGATATACAGGGTGCAGAGGTGCTCGAGGAAAAGAAGATGGTGGGGGAAAAGGATGAGGTTGTAGAGGATGCATGTGGGGGATGGAAGGCGAGGCGGAGAGCACGCTGTTCTAGGATTTGGGAGGGCGAAAAGCCAAGCAAGGCTGCCATAACAAAGGAAGGGGAGGTGAAGAATTTGTAGGTGTAAAGGGTGGTGGACGGATGCAGTCCCCATACCCGGCCAGACAGGTGTTTCAGGAGGCGGAGTCTGTTGTGGGCTTTGTGTTGGATCATAAGGAGATGGGAAGTCTGGGTGAGGTGGTCAAGGGTGAGGCCAAGGTATTTTAGGGTAAGAGTGAGTTGGATAGGATGACCATAAATGGTTAGGTAGAAATCATGGAGATGGAAGGAGTAGTTGGTGCGACCTATGATGATTGCCCTCATCTTGGAGCGGTTACTATGAAGGAACCACTGGTTGCACTAAGTGGTGAACTGGTCAAGGTGTGTTTGGAGGGTACGTTGGGACCATTGAAGAGTAGAATAAAGGGCCAGGAAGGCAGTGTCATCAGCAAATTGAAGGAAATGAACAGGTGGGGGAGGTTTGGGCATATCGGCAGTATACAGGGGATAGAAGAGAGGGGAAAGGACGGAGCCTTGGGCACAACGGCAGTGGGATACAAATTATGGGAGTTAGAACTATGGAGAGTGACATAGGAGGGATGACAAGAGAGGAACAAAGAAACGAGACTGACGAAATTGATGGAGAGAGCATAGGTCTGGAGCTTGAAGAAGAATCTGAAATGCCAGACATGGTTGGAGGCATCCTGGAAGTTGAGGGAAACAAAGACAGTGGAACGACGGGAGTTAAGGTGGAGGGAAAGGAGATTTGTAAGGTTAAGGAGCTGCTTGTCGGCTGAAAAGGAGGACCCAAAGACACTGGGTAAGGGGTAAGGAGGTGGTGCTGGTTAAGGTAGTGATGAAGATGACAGGAGAGAATGGACTCGAAGACCTTACTGAATGTGGAGGTGAGGCAAATGAGACAATAAGAAGAGATGTCAGAGGGAGGTTTGTTGGGTTTAGGGAACAGCAGGACACAGGAAGTCTTCCACAGGTCAGTGTTAAAGCCAGTGGAAAGCAGGATCCCGTACAGGGTAGCAAGGGCAGCCAGGAAGGATGGAAGGATTCCTTGAGGTGGCGGTAGGTGACGCCATCGTGACCAGGGCCGGTGTTGTGTTTGGAGTGGAAGACAAATGTGACGTTGTTTCTGGTAATGGGAGTGTTGATGTCTGAGGGGGGTAACTGATCCAAGTACAGCAAACTAGGGGCGAGGGGTGGGACAGAGGTATCAGTGCGTTTAAGGACCTTGGGGAAGAGGGAATAGTCAAAATGGTGATCATCAGGAATGGAGACCTCATCTAGTTGGGAAGCAAAATGGTTAGCCTTACCGAGGTTGTCAGGGAAGGGGCGATTGTCATGGAGAATAGGGTAATGCTGGGTGGGATGGCTACCAGTAAGGTGGTGGAAAGCTAACCAGTGCTTGGAGGAGTTGACAGGGAGGGTGGAGTTGAGGCGTGTGGACATCTGACACCAGTCCCGGTGTTTCTTTTCTGTAAGGAGGTTCTGGATGTGTCGCTGTAATTGCCGGTGGCCGATGAGTGTATCCCAGCCACGGGTGCAGTGGAAGGAGTGGTAGAGCCTGTGTGATACACGAAGGACAGCCTGTGGAGAAAGCATAGGGTAATGAGGGCGGATGAGTTTTGCAGGAAAGTGAGCCTCCACGGCATCAGGAATGGTCTTCTGAAGAAAGAAAGAGGCATGGGTGATGTCAGCAGGATGGTGAAAGGTAAGGGGGTGGATTTTGACCGGTGAAGCAATGGATTTCTGGTAGGCGTCCCAGTCGGCACAGCGGCAGTCATAGACGGATTTTGGAGGGGCAGCTGGGTGGGTTGTTGCAGGGGGCCACGGTCAGAAGAGATGGTGAGAAGGACGGGAAGTTGGTTACTGTAGTGATACAACCGTGGAGGTTGGGGGAAAAAGTGATACAACTGTGGAGGTTGGGGGAAGTGAAGATAACATCCAGGGTTGACTTACTTTCAGGATGGGTGTGTTGTGGAAGAGGAAAAAAGGTCACCACGGAGGGTAGCAAGGAACTGATGCCACAGCTGAAGGGTGGCGAGGTGATGGTTGTGGATGTTTGTGTCGGTGGCAATCACATAGTTTGAGAAAGTACAGTCAACATGGGAAGTGAAGTTGTAGGGTGAGAGGACCTGTGGGATGGATATAGATGGTGGTGCAGGTGATGGAGAGGGAAGTAAAACATGCTGAGGGGAAAGTATTCAGTTGGTTCATTGAGGAGGGGTTGTGGCCAGATAGGGAGATGCTTGAGGTGGCAAATTGTGGCCTCGCCTCGGGCAAGAGGAAATGGATTTTCGGTGTGGTGAAGGAGATCCGAAGAGGTGCGGGCAACATTTTGAGGTTGGATACAGGTTTCATTATGGATGGCGACGACCTGGTGCTGGGATAGGGTATGCATGAAGAGATATTTGTTGGGTTGGAGGGAGTGAGTGTTTGGGTAAGGACACAATACTGTTGACGTGCCAGGAGTTGGCCGGGTGGATGTTTGGCAGAGGGTGGGGGGTGGGGGGGGGGGGAATAGAGGAGAGAGGGGCTCAAACGATGGTGTCTACATGTGTGAAGGTAAAGTGGGCCTGATTGTTGGAGTAGGTGGCGTAGGTATTCAAATGGAAAACAGAGGGGGTGTCAAAGGAAATCTGCTGGAGGGTGTGGGAGCATTGGAAGGAGTGGATGTTCTGCAGGATGATGGTCAGGAACCAAATGTCTTCAGCTTTAGGAGGAGGATGGAGGGAATTGTTGGGGTGTATGGTCTGGTCGATGGAGCGAATGGGGACTGTTAGCTCAACATTGGTGGGACTGGGTTTGGGTTTGCATTTGGAGGAGTAGGTGGGGTGGGGTTTCATTGCAGATTTGCACAAAGGGGGAGAGGCAAGGTTAGGACACTGTTTAAGAAAGTGGGAAGTTTTACAATGGGGCAGTTGTGGGGGGGGGGGGGGGGAGGGTTCTGGCAGTTTTGGGTGAGGTGGTCATTGTACAGGAGACAGCATTGGCAGCAGTAGGGTTGAAGAGGGGAACAGGACAGGTCAACAGGGTGGCGGCACTTGAAAATCAGAGCTCCCTGAGTGTGGAGATGATCAGTAAAGATTTGTGTGAGGAAGGTAGGGCGAGAGGAGTTTTAGATATGGCGGGCCGTGCAGCTGAGTTTTGTGATCACAGTGGAGAGTGTTGAAAGATTACAAGATGGTTGGGGCTGGCAAGGAGAGGAGGGCGTAATAAAAGGGGTGAGGGATGCATGGGGGCCAAAGGGGATCTGGACAAGGTGGGGGAGGAGATCAGCATGGAAAGAGGGAGAGGGGAATTTGATGAGGACAGTGTCTCGGGGTTGGCTAGGACGACAATATATCGGGGGGAAGGGGGAGAGCTGAGGAGGCAGGAGGAGGCGTGGTGACCACAGGGGGATCGGCAGAAAGAGGGGGGGGTGGTAGTTTTTTGGAGGAAGGGGTGGAGATGAGGTCGCCATTGGACGCTTGGGTGGTTTTTCACTGGTGTCGCCTGGGAGGAGGGTGAGGGACAGGACGGATGGGAAGGTGGTCGGAGCAGGCCCCTCTCACGAGGCGGTGGCACTGGCAGTAGAGGTGGTGTGCTCTGTGGTGCAGTGGGTGGTGACTCTGGCCTGGGAAGGGGTACCGGTTGTAGCAGGGCCGATGGGGAGGGGGGGAAGTAATGACATCGAGTGATAGCAGCAGTAGGGGGGCAGGAGCAGAAGGAACATATAGATGGGGATACTGGGATGAGGAGGAGATAGAAGCTGAGGAGACCACAAGGAGCACAGGTGGAGTAGATGTGTGAAGCCGAGAGTAGGCAGTCCACGAGGTAACAGTGGGTGCAGGGGAAGAGGAGGTGTAAATGTAGGGTGTCCACGGTGGAAGGCTTCGTCCACTGGTGGAGGCAGTGGTGGCGGGCAGCGGGTGGTGTTGGCGACGGTGAGCACTGGGCAGTGGGCAGTGGGCAGCAGCTGACAAAGAGACAGCTGGCAACAGCGAGGGCAGGTAGGTGGTGGACGAACGGATGGATGGCAGTCACACAAATGGATATATGGCAGCAGCAGGGGGTCCTTCCAAAAGTGTTGATTTCACCCTGTGTGTAGCTCAGTAATCGATTCGGAAGTTAGGGAATCCAACCTTTGAGATCTATTTCTGTGGTTAAACAGCGTTTCCAAAAATTAAGTGAGATATATTTTTCTCTTTTTTTTTTTTTAATCGAATTTTGACTCCCCCCCTACCCAGAGGGGTGGCAGGCTGGAAACAGCTTAATATCCCTCTCTACAGCCTATATACGAGTTAAAACACGGAATGAAAAGGTAACAAAGAATAAAAACAGATGATAAAATGGTCAATTTTTAAAAACTGCAAAATGGCGGAAAGGTGTGCAAGTTAAAATACAAAAACACGGGGTTGATGATGCTAATGCACACTCAGTAGGTAGACAGTCACAATTAAAAGAACACAGCGACAGTCTGGTTTCTGTTCGCAACACTCGGAAAGGTGATGCACGACACTAAACACTCACGTAAACATTGCAGTATAGAGTTGGCACAAAGATGCCACACAACAGCCTATGGCAGAAGGTGGGAAGGGGAGAGGGGAAGGACACAGACAGGTGAGGGGAAAAATGGGGAGAGGAGAGGAAAAAGCAGAGAGGGGTTGAGACGATATAGGGAGTGGACACATAAAAAGGGCGGGGGGGGGGGGGGGGCAGGGTGGTCACGAGAAGGAGGGGGAAGGCAGAGGCAGAGAAAGCAAAAGCACTCTGGGGAGAGAATGGAGTCAAAGAGGGTAGAGGCAGGGAAAACTGGTGGGAAGGGGGGGGGGGGGGAGAGGGACATTATGAAAGGGACAGAGGTAGGGAGGGGGAGTTGAGGATTAGAGTTCAAAAATTAAGTGAGATAAAAGTTAGTTTATCTAACTATACAAAAGGAAACTTTTTTCTTTGTTGTACTCAGTTCCCCATCTGGGGCTGGCTGGCATCACCATAGGCGCTGCTCTTCTGCCAAAAGACATTAATTATACAGTAGAAGACATTTAAAATAACATAAAGGAGAAAACATGGCGATACATAAATATAAAAAGGGGGAACATTATAAAAGAGAACAAACAAAAAGGAGGCGACCGTAAAATGAAGATAAAAAAGAAGTGTACGCAGAAAACGACACACTGTGACAATTAAAAAAACACAAGACGAAGTATAGCTAGAGCATAAAAGTTGTGACGGGTGTTGTATCGCAGAACAATCACAGACAGCAACACTATGTACAAGTCCAGCACACGATTGAAATCACAGCTCTTGACGTCACTGGAAAACAGCACCAAACTCAACACAGACTGCCGATGACAAACAAACTGAGAGGGTCTGCCAAGAGTAAGGAGACAAGGGAGAAGGGAGGAAAGATGGGACGGGTGGTGCTAGAGGGGGGGAGGGGCGGGGAGATGGGTGGGGGGCCACTGATGGGGGGCCAGGGAGGGAAGCATGGGGGAGGCAAACAGCCGAGGAGGGATGCAGAGACTCAGAGGGGGAAGGAGGAAAAACCGCTCTGAGGGAAGGAGGGGAGAGGGAAAATGGGGATCCCTTGGGAGGGGAGGGGGGGAACAAGGCCATGCTACAGTTTGTAGGAAAGGTAGATATCACAGCGAAGTTCAGCATCTGGGAGAGGGAGGTGCTGGTCATTGTCCTGATGAAGGAGACGGAGTAAGTGGAGGTGGGGAGAGGCAGGAATACAGCGATAGAGGTGCAGCAATGGACGGGGCGTGATGAGGAAGGAGGACACCAGAGGGTAGGGGGCATCAAGCTTGCAGACAGTGTAAAGGATGCAGAGATGTTGCGGGGAAAGGAGGAGGTGTGGGAAGGGGATGAAGTCATACAGGAGTCGTGTGGGGGGCGGAAGGCGGATACGGAAGGCGAGGCAGAGCGTGTGGTGTTCTAGACTTTCGAGGGCTTTATAAAAGTGGGAGGGGAGGACATCCGGGCAGTGCTGGGATGACAGAGGATAGGACAGATGAGGGATTTGTAGGTGTGGGGGATGGTGAAACCTCATTTCTGGCCAGACAGGAGTTTCATGAGACAGAGGTGGGAATCGCTTTCTGCTGGATGTTCGGGAGATGGGGGGTCTAGGTGAGGTGATGGTCGAGGGTGAGGCCAAGCTATCTCAGTAGGTTGAAATCGTTGAGATGGAAGGAGTGAGTGGTGCGGCCTGGGCTTTGGAGGAGTTGATACGATGGAAACACTGGTTGCACCAGATGGTGAACTGGTCAGTGTGGGTTTGGAGGGTGTGCTGTTACCATTGAAGGGTAGGATAGAGAGCCAGGAAGGTGGTGTCATCAGCATATTGGAGCAGGTGAACAGGTAGGGGTGGCTTGGGCATATATGTGATGTGCTAGAGGTAGAGGAGAGGGGAGAGGACTGAGCCGTGGGGGATGCCAGCAGTGGGATAAAAGATATGCGTGTTGGTATCATGGAGGGTAACATACGAATGATGGCATGAGAGGAAGGTAGTTACCAGAAAAACAAAATTGATAGGCAGGGCGTAGGTCTGGATTGGATGTCATACACAGTCGAAAGGAAATGTTTTTTTTTTTTTTTTTTCCAATTCCCCCTGAAGGGGGCGGGCAGGCAGCAGCTTATTACCCTGCTCTGCAGCCTACAGACTTTTTAAAACGGAAGAAGAAGTTAAGAAACAATAAAAGCAGGCGATAAAATGGGGAGTTAAAATGCAAAACAGCGGAAAATTGTGGAAAGTTAAAACATAAAGCAAAGGGTTGGCAAAGCGAATAAAACTGCACTAAAATGTCGGCACAAAGAGGACACACCATAGCCTAGGGCAGATGGCCAAAGGAGGGAGAGGACTCATAATGGGGGGAGGGGCAGCGCAGACGTGAGAGGAAATGGGAAAAGGCAGAGGAGGGAAATGCAAAAAGACTCGGGGGTGAGAAGGGTGTCAGAGAGAGGGTATATGGGGAAAGAGGATGTAAGGGGGGGGGGGGGAGAGGGAACCCAGGAAAACGATGGAGGAAAAGGGGGGTGAGGGCAAAGATAGGGAGGGGGAGATGAGGATCAGAGTTGATAGGAGGGATAAATGGAGGGTGAGAGGGTATCATCCGGGAGGGGGAGTTGATGGAAGCCACCTTGGGGAAGGAGATGAAGGGTGTAGAGATGGAGGGTTGGGGGGACACAACAGTGAAGACGTGGCAGGGGGCAGGGATGGGAGAAGAGAGGAGCAACCAGGGGGTGACGGGGATCAAGGCGGTGGGAGGTGTAGAGTATGCAGATATGTTCGAGGAATAGGAGCAGATGGGGGAAACGAATGAGGTCACAGAGGATCCGCTTGGGGGACGGGAGGCGTATATGGAAGGCAAGGCGGAGTGCACGACGCTCGAGGATCTGGTGGGACTTATAGAATTTGGGGGGGGGGGGGTGTCAGATATCCATGTGGGACTAGTATAAGAGAGGATGGGATGGATTAAGGATTTGTAGGTGTGCAGGATGATAGAGGGGTGCAACCCCCATGTCTGGCCAGAGAGGAGTTTGAGGAGTCGGAGGCGGTTGTGGGCTTTGGATTGGATTGAGCGGAGATGAGGGACCCAGGTGAGGTGACGGTCAATGGTGAGGTCAAGGTAGGTGAGGGTGGGGGTGAGGCAGACAGGATGGGCGGAGACAGTAAGGAAGAAATCCAGGAGCCGGAAGGAGCGAGTGGTACGACCTACGTTGATTGCCTGGGTCTTGGAAGGATTGATTATCAGGAGCCACTGGTTACACCATGCGGCAAAAAGGTCAAGGTGATTCTGGAGAAGGCGTTGGGACCGTTGGAGGGTAGGAGCGAGGGCGAGGAATGCGGTGTCATCGGCATATTTCAAGAGGTGGAATAGAGGGGGGGAGGGGGTTGGGGCATATCTGCCATGTACAGGAGGTAGAGGAGATGGGGGATGACAAAGCCAGAGGGGTAGAAGGTGTGGGAATTGGCATTATGGATAGTAACATAGGAGGGGCAGCGGGAGAGGAAGGAGGCCATCAGACAGATGTAGTTGACAGGAAGAGCTTAGGTTTGGAGTTTGAACAGGAGACCGGGATGCCAGACACGGTCGTAGGCCTTTTCGAGGTCGAGGGAGACAAAAATGGCGGAGCGGCGGGAGTTAAGCTGGAGGGAGAGGAGATGAGTGAGGCGGAGGAGTTGGTCATCGGCAGAGAAGGAAGGTCGAAAGCCACATTGGGTGTCGGGGAGGAGGTGGTGTTGGTGGAGGTGACGATGGATGCACCAGGAAAGGGTGGATTCCAAGAGCTTGCTGAACACCGATGTGAGACAGATAAGACGATAGGAAGAGGCATCAGATGGAGGCTTGTTGGGTTTGGAGAACATCAGGATACGGGAGGTTTTCCACAGGTTGGGATAGAAGCCAGCAGCAAGGATGACATTGTAGAGGGTGGCAAGGATGGAAAGGAAGGAGGGAGGGCAGTGTTTGAGGTGGCGGTAGGTAACACAGTGGTGGCCGGGAGTAGTGTTGCGTTTAGTGCAGAGTGTGAGGCTGATGTCCTATGTAGTGATGGGAGTGTTAAGTGCAGATGGTGGGGTGTAGCCCAAGTACTGGAAGCGAGGAGCAAGGGGAGGAACAGAGATGTTCGTACGGTCCATGACATCAGGGAAGAGGGAATAATCAAAGTGGGGATCATCTGGGATGGAAGAAACATCAGAGAGTGTTGGCCCTACTGAGGTTGTCAGGGAAAGGACGGTTATCAAGGAGGCGAGGGTACTGGGGGTGGGGCGGTTCCCAGTAAGGTGGTGGAAAGCAGACCAATACTTGGAAGAGTTTATGGGGAGCGTGGTGTTGAGTTGTGTACATGTCTGGCGCCAGGCACGGTGTTTCTTCGTAGTAAGCAGGTTGCGGACATGTCGTAATTGCGGATAAGTGTATCCCCGTCACGAGTGCAGAGAAAGGAGTGGTAGAGGCGGCGGGACTCTCGAAGAAGAAGGACGGCCTGTGGAGGCAGCGCGGGTCAGTGAGGGTGGATAGCTTTGGTAGGGATATGGGTGGCGACAGAGACAGACAAGGTCTGGTGCAGGAAGGCAGCAGTGTGACAGATGTCATCAGGAGATTGGAGGGTAAGGTCGTGGCCGTAAACCTGAGTGTGAATGGAGTCCCGGTAGGCATCCCAGTTAGTACGGGAGTAACCATGGACAAGTTTAGGAGGGATGTCGGGGTGAGGAGCGTTGCGGGGATGGTGACCATCAGAGATAGTGAGGAGGATGGGAGCATGGTCACTGCCAATGAGGTCAAGGACATCTGCGGTGATGAACTTAAGGAGGTTGGGAGAGGCAAGGACCACATCGGGAGTGGTGTTGGATTTGGGTCGGGTATGCTGAGGGAGGGGAACCAGGTCTCTCTGGAGGGTAGTGATAAACTGATGCCACCGCTGTAGGTCGGCAGGATCATGGCGGTGGATATTGAGGTCGGCGGCAATAACGTAGATGGAGAAGGTGTGGTCAATGTGGGCCAGGAAATAACAAGGAATGGTGGCACAGGTGACGGTAAGGGTGGGGAAGAAGAGGCTGAGGATGAGATGCTCGGCAGGATTGTTAAGGAGAGGTTGGGGTCGGACCGGGAGGTGCTTGAGGTGGCCAATAGCAACTCCGCCACACGCCAGAAAGTACGGGTTATCGGTGCGGTGAAGGGTGTAAGGAGCTGTGGAGATGGTGATACGGGGTTGAAGGAAGGTTTCATTTAGGACGAAGGCATCCACACAGTGCTGACGGAGGGTGTGGAGGAAGAGGAGTTTGTGGGTGGGCAGGGAGCGAATATTATGGTACAGGATACGGTAGGGTTGTTGTTCCATGGTGGGGGGGGGGGGGGGGGGAGTTAGACGAGGGTGGTGAGGGGGATTAAGGTGAAGTGAGCCTGGTTGTGGGAGTATGTAGCATAGGTGGCAAGATGGAAGATGGAAAGGGCAGCGAGGGCAATTTGGGAAAGGGGTGTGGGAGTGCTGGAACGGGAGGACGTTTTGGAGCACAATGGTGATGAAACGGATGATATCCTCTGCAGTAGGTGGAGCACAGAGCGAGTTTTTGGGGTGAATGGGGTCATCAACAGGAAGGACAGGGACGGTGAGCTCAGTGGTGACTGGAGGAGGTTTCGCTTTACACTTCGAGGAGTAGGTAGGATGTGGTTTGTCACAGGTGTTTCATGGGGGGGGGGGGGGGGGGAGAGGGGTGGTTGGGGCAGTTCTTGAGGAAGTGGGAAGCTTTGCAGTAGGGACAACTAGGGGCGTTCTTTCAGGCAGAGGTAACACGGTCATTGCATGTGAGGCAACATTGGGAGTGGTAGGATTGGACTGGGGAACGGGAGGGGTCCACCTTATGGCGCCGATTGTAGATGAGGGCTCCCTCATTGAGGAGGCGGTCAATAGAGGAGCAGGATTCAGTGAATATCCGCATGAGATAAATCAGCCCGGCATCATTGAAGATGCGACGGACCGAGCGGATTTCGATGTCGGGCCGGGTGTTGAGTTCTGGCAACACTTCAGCCTCCGTGACCACAGGGCTAAGCTTCATGATCACAGCGGTGAAGGTTGGCGGACGTCGGGGTGGTTGAGGCTGACAGGGAGAGGACAGAGTGTGGTAGGGGGTGAGGGTTGCACGTTGGCCAAATTGGATACATGGGATGTGGGAGAGGAGATCGGTGTGGAAAGAAGCATTGGGGGATTTAACAAGGAGCAAGTCCTTGCAAGGAATCGGAAGGGAGATGGGGGCATTGGGGTAGTATTTCCGGATAGCTAGGGTAAGGGAAGTGGGCATCAAGGAATTGAGGGTCAGGATTGGAGAGGACAAAGGTGTGGATGGCAGGCGTGGCAGGGGTGGGGGTTGGGGTCACGCCCCATGGGGGTGGGCGGGTCATGGGAATCGGGGGTTTTCTTTGAGGAGATTACGAGGGAAGGGTCAACATTTTGGGGCTTGAGGAAGGTTCGTGGACACGACAGGGTGGAGAGGGGGCTGGGGGATGGGTTGTAGGGGGATATGCCGGGGGGCAGTACCACCCTGAGCAGCAGATCACGCAGAGGGAGCGGGCGTGGGTGTCACAGAGACTGTGGAATGTTGAGCCGAAATCCGTGCTGGCTTGGAGCCTGTCGGAGGCGGTGCAGGGAGCAGCGGAAAGTCTGTAGATGTCGATGGGGCGACAGTGATAGGGGAGGGCGATTTGGGGGTAGTTACAGCCTAAAATGGCGCAGGGGTGGGGTGGACAGTGAGAGAAGGAAGCACGGGAATGGGAGTGGAGGATGAGCTCCATGTGATGGTGGTTGGCGCAGCGGAGGGAGAAGTGAAAATGATAGTGGTGCTGGGTTTGGGGACACGGTGGTGGGCGCGCGAGAGGGGGGGCAAAGACGGCAGTGACCAGGTGGGTGCGGCGGCTTCTAGCACTGGCAGGCGGCGACCAGGTGGGCGAGGAGGACCGGACAGCGAGCAGTAGTGATGGAGTAGCTCTTGTAACCCCCACCCCCATACGATTTCCTGGCTGACACTGACTGCACCTTCTCCACCTGTGTGATTGCCGCAGACCTCAATATCCACAGCCGTACTACTGCCAAACTTCAGCGGTGGCATCGGTTTATCACCACCCCACAGGGAGATCGGGTTACCCTCCCCAACATACGCGACCAGAGTCCCACATCCCTCCTGACGTGATCCTAGTCTCTCCCAACCTCCTTGGGGGCATCACTGCAGAAGTCCCTGACATAACTGGCAGCAACCATGCCCCGGTCCTCCTCACTATCTGTGACAATCGCCGTCCCCGTCCCGTTCCTCCCCTGACGTTCCTCCTAAACTTGTCCACGATTACTCCCACTCCAACTGGGATGCCTACCGAGACTCCGTACACACCCAGGTCAAACGCCATGGCCCTACCCTCCAATCTCCTGATGACATCTCACGATCTGCTGTCCTCCACCAGACCTTGTCTGATGCCGTAGCCACCTATATCCCTACCAAAGCCATTCAAACCCACCGGCCAGCCCTGCCCTCACAGGCTGTCCTTCTCCTTCATAAATCCCGTCGCCTCTACCGATCCTTCCTCTGCACACTCGTGTCCGGGACACACTCACTCACTACTGGCAATTACGACGTATTTGCAATGTGCTTACTGCGAAGAAACGCCGTGCCTGGCAACAGACCTGCATACAACTCAATGCCGTGCCCTCAATAATCTCTACCAAGTACTGCTCTGCTTTCCACTGCCTTGCTGGGAACCACTCTACCCCACACTACCTTCTCCTCCGTGATGACCGTCCCTTTCCCGACAACCTTAGTAAGACCAACGACTTTGCCTCTCACGTATCCAAATTATTTTCACTTCCAGTTGATCCACAATTTGGTTTTCCCTCCTCCTGAACGTCATCAAATGTCCTGGATACCACCGCTCCTCCCCTTGCTCCAACCTTCCAGTACTTGGAACACACAGCACCATCAGAACTTAACACCCCCATCAATACACTGGACATCAGCCTCACACTCCACACTAAACGCAACACCACTGCTGACCGTGACCACATTACCTACTGCCATGTCAAACACTGCCCTCCCTCCATCCTTGCAGTCCTCGCCACACTCTACAACGTAATCCTTGCCACCAGCTTCTACCCCGACCAGTGGAAAACCTCCTGTATCCTAATGTTCTCCAAACCCAACGAGCCTTTATCTGACGCCTTTTCCTATCACCCTAAATGTCTCACCTCCGTATTCAGCAAGCTCTCAGAATCCATCCGTACCCAGCACAGCCGTCACCACCTCCACCGACACCACCTCCACCCCGACACCCAGTCTGGCTTTCGACCTTACACCTCTGCCGACGACCGAGTTCTACGTCTCACTCGTCACCTCTCCCTCCAGTTTAATTCCTGTCGCACTGCCATTTTTGTCTCTCCAGACCTCGAAAATGCCTACGACCCTGTTTGGCCTCCCACTCTCCCGTTTAAACTCCAGACCTGCACCCTTCCTATCATCTGTATGCATCTGATTGCCTCCTTCATCTCCTGCCGCCCCTCCTACATTACCATTCACAACAGTTGCCTGCACCTTCTATCCCTCTGCGCATGTGCCCCAGGGCTGTGTCCTCTCCCCTCTCCTCTACCTCCTGTACACAGCAGATACGCTACAACACCCCCCGCCCCCCAAGTCCACTTCCTGCAGTATGCCAATGACACTGCCTTCCTTGCCTCGCTCCTACCCTTTAACTGTCCAAACATCTTCTCCAGAATCACCTTGACCTTTTTGCCACAAGCTGTAACCAGTGGCTCCTCTAAATCAAACCTTCCAAGGCCTAGGCAATCATTGTAGGTCAAACCACTCGCTCTTTCCGGCTCCTTGATTTTTCCCTTACAATCTCTGCCCGCCCTGTCCGCCTCTGACCCCCCTCCCCCCCACCTACCTTGGACTCACCATTGACCATCATCTTACCTGAATCCCTCATCTCTGCTCTATCCAATCCAAAGCCCACAACAGCCTCCATCTCCTTAAACTCCTCTCTGGCCGGACATGGGCGTTGAACCCATCTACTATCCTTCACACCTACAAATCCTTAATCTGTCCCATTTTCTGTTATGCCAATCCGGCCTGAATAACCACCCCCCTCCCCTCCCCCCACAAAAAGTTCTATAAGTCCCCTCCAGATCATCGAGCAGCATGCACTTTGCCTCGCCTTCCGTATACGCCTCCCATCCTCCACGTGGATCATCTCTATGACTTGATTCTTTTCCCCCATCTGTTGCTTTTACTTGACCATATCCAAGGCCACTTTACCTCCCACTGACTTGATGCCCCCCATCCCCTGGTTGCTGCTCTCCTCTCCAACCTCATCCCGCTGCTGCGCCTTCACCCTTGTGTCCCCCCTGCCCTTCACACCTACACCCTTCATCTCTTTTCCCAAAGTGACTTCTGTAAACTCCCCCTCCCGGATGATGCTCTCTCTCCCTCCATTTCTCCCTCCTATCAACTCTGGCTGCCCCCTCCCCCTGTCCTTTTCCCCATTTCCTTCATCCCCTCCCCTTCCATCCTGTTCCCTTTTTACCCATCTACCCTCTCTTTGACTCCTTTATCTCCCCCGAGTACTTTTGCTTTTCCCTTCACTGCTTTCCCCACGCCTTCTCGCATCCGCTATGCCCCCCCCCCCCCCTCTTTTACCGTGTCCTCTCCCACCATTGGGTCCCTCCTTTTTGCTTTTCCTCCCCTTCCGCCTTCTCTTTTGAAAGGGCCCCCCCACCCCTCCCCCCAAAAACTGCCTTCGTGTCTGCTTTATAGTGCAGTGTTTAAATGTTGTGCGTGCCGTTTTTTTTTTTTTTCTTTGTATGTGCCGTGAACAGATACCATACTGTGACTAGGTGTGTTTTTTAACTCTTGCGAACAGAAACAAGACTGTCGCCAGGTTTTTGAATTGTGCCTGTCTAACTACTATGTGGTTTAAACAGCCGTTTTATCACTGTTTTTATTGTTTATTCTGTATTCTGTACTCATTATGTTTTTAAATCTCTTCTGTAGGCTGCAAACCGGCATATTACGCCAGCCTCCCACCCCCCAACCGATCTGTGGGGAGACTCGAAATCCAATAAAGAAAATAATTAAAAAACATACAACAGAAGCTTCATCAACGAAGAATTTTTAACTTGAACTAATATGTGGTGACAATTGCCGCAGTGTTATGTTGATGGATCGTCGCATTTAGTCGCGAGAAGTTGTTGGAATGAAACTAACAGTAAGGCATATGACTGGACTAACAGATAGTAAAGTACCTAGTCCCTGAAATACGCTTTTATTATTTGTTTATTTGCGTGTACTGTATTATTACAGGACACGTGGAAATGTAACAAAGACAAGACAGACATGCAAATGTAATGTGAATAATATTATCGATTTTTTTTTCCTTTATTGAATTTCAATTCCCCCCGAAGGGGGCGGGCTGGCAGCAGCTTAGTATGCCGCTCTGATTTTTTTTTAATATCTCGGTTTTTTTTTTTTTTTTTTTTTTTTTTCCCCATCGGGGCGGGCTGGCAGCAGCATATGCGCTGCTCTTCAGCCGAAAGACATAGAACAAACAATAGGAGACATTTAAAAAGAACAAAGGAGAGAATATGGTGAACATAGATATAAAAAAAGGGGGAACATCATGGAAGGCAATAGACAAAAAATGGGGTGACCGTAAAATGGAGATAAAAAAAAATTGTTAAAAATGTTTAAAAGTAGCACACACAGAAAGCCACACACTGCGACAATTAAAAGAACACAAGGCACAGTATGACTGGAGCAGAAACGGTATCGACGAATGGCGTAGCACATAACAAACACTGATGGCGAACCTCAAGGCAGTACACAATTAAAATCACACCTCTTGACGCACAGGAGAAACAGCACTAAAAACAACACTGATGTGACAGGCGTCTAAAGCTAGCGAAATGAGGGATGCTCAACTACCGGACCTACCGATAGATGGCTCTACCAGCTGATCACTATCGTCTGTATTGCCCGCCATATTTGAATTTGCCAAGAAGTTTCTCTCGGTCTGTACGGTGTATAAGGAATTACGGATTATCGAAATGGTGATTTCTTGTTCTGCTTTCAATTGTACGAAGCGATGGAGTAAGGAAAGTGACTTACCATTTCACAGGTAATAGGACTACCGATACAGTACGACAACAATACAGACTTAGTGCGTTTGCTAATTCGATGTTTTTGAACAGGTTTCCTCTAAAGCACCCAGAGCTGCTGAAGAAGTGGATTACTTCCGTGACGCGGAAAGATTTTAAACCTACGTCTTGCAGTTTTCTTTGCGGAAACCTTTTCCGACAAGATGATTACGTAGTGAGCCCTGGAATGTGGAAGAAACGTCTCAGACCCGAAGCAGTGCCATCAGTTTTTGGCTTTCCGACACATTTGATGCCGCCAAATAAACAGCCACGACGACATGTTAGGATTTTGAGTGACAACGATGCTTCTCCATTTGAGGTAGCTTATTAATTTCCTTGCTATGTGTGTGCTTTTGACTTTTGTGAATTTATTTCGTACGGACACAAATGGGCTACATAGGTCTAAGCAATGTTGTAATACACTTCCATATTTTTGTTTTTAGTGTTCTGTCCTGGAATCCGTGCTTGATTTGCCCTCTGCGTGGAGAATGTTGTCAATGAGAATTCTTCCGTGGAAAGCAAGTCCCATTTATCCAATGCAGAAGCTGCGAATTGTGTCGAAAACGTTAGTATAAGGATGTTTTCACACCCCCAAAGTTTTCTTATAATATTTTTTCATCAAGCCTTGAGTTATTTCAATCATATATAACGAAATTATTTCTTTATTTCAGAGTGCAGTTGGTTCTCAAGTAATTGATTGTGGTATACAGTCGAAAGTAGAAATGGAAGACAAGGCGACCGAAACTTGCAATTTTTTCTCAGACATTGTTCACGAATTAAAACGTAAACTGAAGTGTGTCTGAGAAAAACTTCGAAGAAGAGAGAAGAAAGTGTTTTCCATGGATAACATCATAAGTTCATTGAAGGAGAAGGGGCATCTTCCTGAGAAGTTACATAACTTCCTCAATCATCAGAAAGGAACACAAGTGGAATTAGTGTGCAATTTAGTGGACAACTCTCTCTTGTCAAAGGGTAATAGATACACAACAAATGTGAAAATGTTTGCGATGACTGTGTACTTTTATTCACCAGCAGCATATGAATACCTGCAAAAATTAATGCCTCTGACCCGTACATCATTGATTTCCAAATGGGTGGCAAGTGTCGACTGTAAAACTGGCTTCTTAAAAGATATTTTTAAGTACGTTGATTCGAACCCAATTGTAAGGGACCAGTTCAGCGATTCATGTCTAATTGTAGACAGTGTGGCAATTAGGAAGCAAGTAGTTTGGGACCAAGGAACTAAGCAATACACAGGTTTTTTAGAGTTTGGTGGGGAAGTGCCTCAGTCAAAAGAAGTAATAGAGGCATCTGAGGCTCTGGTTTTCATGCTTGTCTCTATTAAAGGCAAATTTATATGCCCGATTGCATATTTCTTTATCAACGGTGTACAGGCAAATAATCAGGCCACACTGATAAAATCCGCTTTAGAGAGGCTGCATAGTTCTGGCATTAGGATTTGGTGTGTTACATGTGATGGCTGCAAGGTAAATATAAGCACTTTACGTACACTTGGCTGTACTTTAAATTTTTCCAAGGGTGATTTTAAAAGCTACAATGTTTATTGTATCTTGGACATGTCATGTGATTAAGTTTGCCAGAAATGCTCTAGCAGAAGTATCTGCTATTGAGTCTCCAACTGGCATTATTAGATGGCATTTCATTGAGCAATTGAACAAGGCACAACAAGAAGAAGGTATGACATTTGCCAACAAACTATCAGGACAACATATAAGTTATGTAAATAGAAAAATGAATGTTTCATTAGCTCCACAGACTGAGTTCTAGTGTGGCAGATAGTATAGTGTTTTTTGAGGAGGGCTGGTGATCCAAATATTAAAGGAAGTGAAGCAACAGTAGAATTTTTGTATAATATTGATAGGATTTTTGATATTCTGAACTCCAGAAATCCATTAGGTAAAGCGTATAAGAGCCCCCTGAGACTTGACAACAAATCTTATTGGCTTGGTATTTAAAATAGAATTAAAAAAATGATTCAAATGGCTCTGAGCACTATGGGACTTAACATCTATGGTCATCAGTCCCCTAGAACTTAGAACTACTTAAACCTAACTAACCTAAGGACAGCACACAGCACCCAGTCAACACGTTGGTATTTTCAGACACACTGAAAATTATATCAAAAGCTTAAAAATCATTGGTGTTCCATTGCTGCTCCATGCAAGAAATACTTTTGCTTTTGGGATAATTTTCATAGCTCTGACAAGTATGCTTCGTGTTGAATCTCCTTTGAAGTATTTGCTAACATATAAACTGTCACAAGACCACATAGAGCTTTTTTCCCCCTGCATTCGGTCCAGATGTGGTTGGAACAACAATCCAAATGCATACCAGTTCAAATGTGCCATGAGAAAGTTGCTCTTGGGTAACAGTGTCACTGCAATGAATGGGAATTGCTCAAATTTTAATGTGTGTTGTTTGCCACCTGTTTATGATTTTCATGCAAGAAGGCATGTAGTAGAAAGTGATGAAAGTGCTGCAGAAAATGAAGTAGAGGAGTGGTGTGCACTTCTTGACGATAAGATTAAGTTCTCATTTCACAAGTAAAACATACTCTACTATATTGCAGGGTATGTGTCATTGCGCCTTTCAAGGCAGATCACATGCAAAGACTGTCATCACATACTGAAGTCACCAGTAGTTAAATCTGCATTAGAATGTGATTCCCTCTATGCTTTTCCCAATATGGCCAGTAAAAATGCATTTGTAAATTTTGTTAACCGGGGAAAACTGGTTAAAACAAGTGACTGCGTGTACTCTGTTGTAGAATACTCAGAAACTGTTTCAGATGTTTGTGATTGCTGGGGATATGCGACAGAAATATATACAGGCCAAGATTTTGCATTGTGTTAAAAATAAATTTGTAGATTACCCATTTCTTGCTCTTGGTCATGATTACCATTATGAAATTAGGATTGAGGACTTACATCAGACTCAACTTGTTTGTAAGATTGCATCCCTATACTCCTGAATACGCTTAAAAACATATGGAAAAAAAGCCTGCTGAGAAAATTTTAAACAACAAATCAAGTATAAGGCAGACGTTAAATAAACTCGTATTGTTTAATCATGTATAGTGCTCAAACTGGAAAAATTATGTAACAAGACATTCTATGCAGATGGGTGTGACATTTTGACAGATTTTTTAAAACTATTTTGTCCGTAGAGTTGTTGTTGTGTAATGATGAACTTCAAAATATGAATCACATTGAAGTAAAATTAAGTCTTTACATCCTGTGTAGATATTGTAAAAAAATTATAATTGTTTATTATATAAGCTTATTTTAAGATGTTTGGTGTTACAAAATATGCACTTGCATTAAAAACGGGTGATTTGTGTGAAATTAATGAAAAAAAAAAAAATGTTCTGAGACTTATTTGACAGATGGCTTTCAGTGTGAGAAAATATTTCCCTCAATAATTACGTTAACTTGAATTTTTCACTTCAAGAAAACAGTTTAATCACAGGATGGGTGTGATCTAATGGAGTATGCAGTGGCCCTATGTTTCAAACAGTAATGTTTGTGGATACTCTGCAACATAAGAGCAATAAAATTGTTACTCTGTTAATTCTTGTTTTAATACTTCCTATAATGAACACAATGTTCCAGTTGATCATAAGCATTCTTATTACTTTATAACCATTCTAGAATAAGGGGGCCCAAGTCAGGCAAAACCTGTCTTTATTTTGCTAGGATGTCTTTCTATTATATTTTCCTGTGTTGGGGGGGGGGGGGGGAGAATGCAAATAATCATATAGAATTATCTTTCTAGCACTACAAAGTACGTAATACAGTGATTACAGGTACACCTGGAAATCTAGGAAATTTCAGTATTCATTTTACATGCCTAATTTTCATCAACATTTACCTTAATTATACGGTTACATTTTTTGCTGATTTGAACTGTGTACTACATGTTAAAAAGATTTTGTTTGGTCATAGTAATAAAAGCATTTCATTTCGTTAGTTCATATGTCCCATACGGAATTGAAATTATCAAGTTATGATGACAAAGGAAGGAAATAACATTAAGGAATCTTACTTCACAGAAATTATGTAACAATGGTTACACTTTTTGCTAGTTAACTTTAACACAAGCCATTTGGTTTCCATTAAGAGTGATAGCAGTTGCACGAGTCACGTAAAGAGCAAAGTTTCCCATAGGGAACTAAAGTATTTTACGTTTGAGTTATTGCAGACCCAAAGTATTGTGATCTTCATATTTCTATTTAAAAAAGTTTGTAACTCAAATTCACAGACATTTTGGAATCTGTACATACATGTGTGTAGCAAGGTACTTTTCATGTGCTATGTGGAACCTTTAATTTTCTGGTTTAAATATAGTTTATTTCATGAATTACCTTTAATACCAGCACTGTCTGAATGCATTATTTACCATTTAGAAGAAGAAATACTAGTGTACAGAATAACAACCCTCATGAAAAATGCGAGAGATTGTTCTGTACAGAACTTGGAATGGCTCTTTATCAATAGCAGGTAAAAAAGAAGGCTTCTATTAAATGTTCAAAGAAACCAGTCAGTACCTCTTAATTCACCATAGAGGGGATACAGTAATAAAACAATTTACTTTTTTCAGAATTTCTGCTAAGTATTAAAAGTGTGAAGACCTATTCAATTAGTATTTGCTTTACCAATAACCCGTAGTACAAGCACACGTATAAGCAGATAATTATGAGAGTCAAGAGTTATGTTAAAATTAAAGATACTGACAGTTATTACTTGCTCACAAAGCATTGTAGTTGCTGTACAGTTTATGCTGTATGTGGTGTACCCAATGTGATTCCTGGAGGACATAATATTCTGTTATCCTATGGGAGTGCACTGGTACCACACCTATTGAAAGTACGTTTTGCTGTGGAATAGTTGTATCAGATGTCTGTACCAGAAAACAAATCTCCACTGTGACACCCTCATGTTCTTGGTATGATATTAGCTATTATTACAGGAATACTCTTCACATGGAGGAGGAAGCATAGCGAGATTTTCTTTTTCATCATTTCCAACATTGTACACAACTTTCTTGCACTTTTATGTTATCACATTTTTCCCTTCATAATCGAAAAGAGAGAGGGAAAAAAAAATGTAAGCGAGCTTCATAAAAACTGAAAACTCTACTTGCATCATTTGTTATTTTCAAAATGTTACTCTCTATCCAAATACTGTTCTATTTCTTCCAACCAATTTTGAATTTCTCAGGTTATTACATATTATTTACTGTACTTTGTCCACCAATACTTCTGTTGTTACCAGATAGTTTGTAATGTGGCACTACCTTTGTGCCACTGCTATTGGCTAGTGTACTCTTGCAGATACGAAAATTGACTGGACTAGAATGTCCTATCAGTATAGGACAAATTCAGACAATATGGAACTTTTTACACTAAATTTGCAATATAATGTCACCCTTGTCTCACACAGATTGTAGCAGCCATTGGGGTGCCTGTCTGGCCAGCTTCTGTAGCTTTCACTTTCAGGTTTGTTTTTTGCTTGGGCCGTATACTGACAACTAGTCATTCCAGTGATTGACACCACGTCAAAGACTGGAACCAAGATTCACAGAAATAGAATTCTATGGTTGTTATTCAAAGTGTAATTAATTTTGCTCACTGACATGTTTTGAATTCAATTTTAAAATTGTTTGGGTGTCAGACTGGAAAATTAGAGTTTTAAGACACCCCAACCTTAAAATTAACAGCTGTGATCCAGGTTATTTTCAACAGGTCCCTTCACTGCCTAGATCATCATGGATCAGTCCAATATAATATTATTACTAGACTTAACTTCCAAATGATACAAGTCATGCATTTACGAGAAGCCTTAACGTTGGGCTTTGTGTTTGTCTCATTTAAATGTATTTCTTGTCTCGTATCAAAGAGTGAAGCACTGTTAAAAACTGGTGCTTCTACCATATCACTCAGTTTAAATACACCGTGTCATGTACAGGCGATAATAAAATCATGGCATTTAAATTACTGATCAAACAGAGAGCCAAATTCGTAAGTGCATGTTGCAATTACAGTGTCAGTATATATGTAGATCGGTAATGCATCACTTCAGATAAAGAAAAAATAACGATTTTTTCCGTTTATACGTAAGTAATACTTTAATAGTTCAGTTGTAATTTCTGTTGTCAGTAAAGATACCCCTAAGCAAACAATGTCAACTTTTTTTCAAGAGACGTCTTCACTGTTGTCCACACTTGATTTTCCGAATTATACCATCTTCGGCAAGTAAGGTAATTTGTTGACCTCCATTGAATCTTAAATAGTGTTTTAAAACGGGCAAATAAGTAAAGCACTCATAAAATAGTAAACAATTTATAGATCAGCTTGTCAAGCTTTCAAAACACACTCGAATTTAGGAATTTCATAGCAGAACTGTCACCGTTTTTTCTCGCTAGATTAGAAACACTTCTTTATGTTGATGTGTAGACATCTAGAACATCCAATATAAAATACTTATGAGGGCGCAGAACGAAAAACATTTTCATCCGTGTTTTGACACTTTGTTTTTTGCCAAATTCAGATATGGCGGACACTCAATCATACGGTCTCTTGCCGGCACGCGCTACAGCCATCTATCGGTAGGTCCGGTAGTTGAGCATCCCTCATTTCGCTAGCTTTAGACGCCTGTACTGATGTGGCACACTGACGATGACCAAAACAGAGGATCTGCCAGGCGCTAGGAGACGAGGGAGACCCGAAGAAGGGAGGGAGTAGAAGAGATGGGGGAGGGGAGCAGGGGGCGCACGGGAGAGGGCCAGGTAGGGTGATAATATCTCGTTATTTTATAGCTGTTTTAATACTACAGTAAAATGTGTCATGTGCAAATAGTAGTACAACACGCATGTACAATGTTCATGAAACTTATCAAAATGCATCACATCTCCTATTTTAAACAAGCGAAGTATAAGACTTATGCGGCTATAAATATTCGGTAACTGCCGATTGCTGACTGTGTTATTAAAAGCAAATGAGAACCGCTACACTTTCTCAGCCAGTGTATCAGGGTGCCATCTGTCGGTGACGTCTGGCAACACTGCTGTCCGGAGCTTCTCACTAAATGATTTGAATTCTTCATATTTGATTTCAGTTAGTAGTTAGAAGCCCTAAAGGCAGATGTTGGATAAGCAGTTTATTCGTTTCAGCTGTTTTTGTTCTGCTCTTATAAACGCATGTATCTTCCAATTCTTTATGACGAGAATCATCATACTTTGCAATATTTGTGGTAAAATGTTCTACATAGTCAACCATTCGAAGCGCTCGGTATGACATTTCAGGATTAGCTCTATATGACGTCAATTTTTGAATGGTGCGGGCGTTGTTGCCCGCGCTACCATATTAAATGAATGTCAAGGTTAAGTTGTAAATTGGTAATCAGTAATTAGTTTACTTTACTGATTGGTGTCGCAGTTAACGAATTCGTTAGCAACTGTTGTCCCTCTCCTATTTCGGCGATTTCTGCTATTAATCACCGTACATGTTACACGGGCATTCGTCGCAAATGAGACTTGCCCACAGGCAAAATTTCAACTAAAGAATCAGTATGAAGTATATATTACCTACGTTCTTCCTTTGGCTTTAATTTAAATTGTCAGTTTAGTTTACATTAATAGTGTTATGTCGAGAATCATAACAGAAATTACCACACAGTACCATAGGAGTTCATGTTTAGAATATGGATTCTAAACACTTTTTTTACGCCTTCACAAGTATCTGAACCACAATGTAAGTCAGTCGATGTAGCGATAATTCGAAATATCAGTGAAAAGGGAACTGGAAAAGTTGTCACATCGTCTTTACACAGTCTTCGTCAGAAGTAAGGTTAGTTTCTATGTTTGTAAATGAACGTACATCATTTGTGCAAAGTGTGAAACCTTCCCACACTAACGTGCTTTCATTACCAGAAATATTAGCAGTTGTATAATGTGAAATATATTGCTAGTAATTAGTAGAAGTTTAATAATCCTCGTGATTTTCCAGACACAGTTCCCATTTGGATTAGTGGATGCTGCATGTACCCAGCCACATCTAGAAGAGATAATCGCGAAGATTCAAAATGACTCTTGAAGAATTCCCAGAGCCATAGTTGATAATAAAGTGTGCAAAATGAGTATTGGTACAGTGCGTAACTGAAGACGTTATGTGATAAGAAAGGGATGATAAATAAATGTGAACTATACTGTAATTGAATAACGAAAATTCCATTCTGATCTTTCATCCTATTTCCCCAAAATTTTCTGCCATATATTTAATGATAAAGGCCTGCTAGATTCTCGTACTCATCACTGTATCCCTCCCACCTTTAATGTTGGTTGTGATGACAGACTGACCTGTAGCTAAGCCCAAGGTCTAGGTTAGGTCGGAAACTTGCGTGTTTTAAGATTGATGATGTGCACGTCAAAACAGTGGAATGTACTGATCTTACTGTTACAGGTTGAAATTGGAAATTGTACTAACGGAAAATTTTGAGATATAGACAAAAGTTTAGCTGAGTATTGTACTGTTGCAAAAAATATCCGCCTTTTGAATAGAGCTGTTAAACGTACTAGACACCAGATTGAATTTTTTGTAGTTTATGGATGACATATGTGTGTAATACGGTACTCACGAAAATACTCATAAGAGGCATGTCTATAATCTGTTTTCGAAATGACCATGCAATTTTAGTCTTTATGAATGAGTGTGTTTAAATATCTGTCTATTACCACAACCTTTGTATTTTTCTGTTATTCGGTTTCAAATCCCCCTGGTACGGGTCAGGCTGGCAGTAGCTTTGTACGCTGCTCTACAACCTATAGAATTTGTAAAACATAATAAGAAGATAATAAGTAATAAAAGCAGGCAATTCAAACAAGTGACTTTTCAATTGTAAAATGGCAGAAAGTTGTGGAAGTTAAAATATAAAACAAAGAGTTGGTGCTGCTAATTAAATACACAGGAAGAAGACAGGTGCACTAGTAGACAGAAAATTGAGAAACACTGTGACAGTCTGGTTTCTGTTCACAAGAGAGAAAAATTACACCCATCAACAGTACAACAAATACCACACATTTAAAACACTGCACTAAAAATTTCGCACAAAGAAGACACTTCACAGAGTAGGGCGGATGGGGGTGGCATGGACAGATGAGGGGGGGAAGGGGGGGAGCAGCCAGTGGAGGGAGAGTACTCATAAGGGGTGGGGCGGCAATGTCTTTGCAGAACTAGCTAATCATATTAATTGTAAATATATTCTTAGACAACTTACATGCGAGTGTGTCAACATGTGTGTCCCACTTTAGATTGCTTTGAATTGTTAAATCAAGGAATTTTACACTAAAGTCTTTTTTACTAATTCATTCCCTTTGTATACTTTAATTTCATCATTAAAACTACTGTTGTTAAACTCCATGAGTCATGTTTTACTATCACTTACATTTGATGGCTTTCGTTAAAGTACTGTGCAATTTCATTTGTCACGTTATTACAATGGGCCTCTAGTTCATTAAATGATTCCTTTTTCCACATGATGGATGTATAAGCTGCACTCAGAACTATTTTGGAATTCTCAGTGCAACATCTTACATCATTTACATAAATTAAAAACAGCAGAGGACCCAATACCGAGCTCTGGGCACTCCATTTTTTATATTAGTTATTTTGGATTTGTGAACACCTGTTTCAGCTTTGAGCAGTACAAACTGTTTTCGATTACTCACGTCAGATTTTATTATGTAATGAGAAGTGCTTCTGATTCCAATATTCTGCGCTTTTCTAACAGGATTGTGGCGCTCACACAGTTGAAAGCTTTCTCCAGGTAGAGGTATACACCTGCAACATGTTGCTTGTTCTCGGTGTCACTTGTTATCTCTTCAATTAGTTGAGCAGGTGCTCTGCTGGTTGATTTACATATTAAGAAACAATTTTGATTTTCAAACATTAGGTAGTGCATCTGGAGAGAGCTCATAATTCTGCTGTATATTTCAACTATTTTGGAAAAGACTGGAAGTATTGAGGTGGGTCTGTAGTTTTGAATTTTGAGTTTGTCCCCTTTTTTAAAGATTTGTGTTACTTGAGCTATTTTTAGTCTTTCTGGGAAGGTGCCTGATTCTATTACATTATTTACTGCTACAGACACAGTTTGTCTGCATGCTTTTAATACATTAATACTGAGGCCATCATGCCTGTGAATTGGGAAGATTTTAGAGAGCTAATGATGTTAATTATTTCTTTGCAGGTTGTGGGGCTGGATGTATGTTATGCTCAGATGGATTTCCTTTAAAATTATACTGCAGATTATTATGTTTGTCATTGATAGCTTCCCCCACTGAAGAAGTATGTTCATTGAATATGTTAGCAATTTCAAGTTCATCTTTTGTTACCATCCCATTGTGGTCAATATTAAAGTCTATACATCTTTTGCCCTGCCTGTTATAAAATAGTTTGTCACTCCCAAGACACCAGTGGTAACACTGTGTGAAGTCTGGAGCTTGTTTGCAACATAGCTGCTCCTGGTCTGTATCAATAAATCTTTATAGTATTCTTGGTAAGTTTTGAAAGCTTCCTTTAGCTTGAAATTTAGTCTGTTATTCAACATTGCACTATGGAATAATTTTAATATTTCCCTTGCTTCAATGACATCATTATTTTTCCATATACTTCTGTTTATATTTTTAGTTTGTTCAACTTCTGTGGCTGCAAGGGGGCATGTGGCATCAAAACAATAGTTTTCTTCGTGTGGAGTGTCGTCATCTATGGAGTCACTACTATTGTCGATATTGAAGCCATTTCCGATATTTCTCGACGAGTAAGATTTACACTAAACATTTTACTTATCTTTTTTTCTCACAGAGTTTGCTCCAGTTCTTCATGTCTAGGATTCTGATTCCTGAAGCAGAATTTTTCACATTTTAGGTTCTCATGGTTCCAATTGATGTAACTAATTTAGAAAAATGCCTGCACAGAATTTTGTTTCTTTTTGGAATTTATTTGCTCCACATTTTACTATATCACACTGTCTTTTGAATTTTAACATTAACAAAGCTGAAATTACATTGTTCCTCCAAAATACAGAAACACGTCTGATCACATTAGAGGCATGCCCACTACTCCCCACTCACTCTGTGTTAATAACAATACTCCAAATGGTTTATAAATTTTCTTGACAAATGAATTTCTATTAATTTATAAATGAATCATGAAACAGACATAATAAACGGTACTAAATTGTGTAATTAACAATAGAAATTTTAACTGAGCCAAATATTTCATAATTTCATATGTTCCTAAAAAAATAATTTTAACTTTAAATACAGAGCTAGTACATATTGATTGTAACAATGAACAGAATTTTACATGGAGGAACTCAACATTCTCAGAAATAAATTAGGGCTGGTCTAGTATTAAATATGATTTCAAATTGTGAAAAACCTGTTGAAGAATGTTGTAAGCTCTTCATAATATCCCCAAAATCACTGACATAATTTATGCAACTGATATGATTCTTACAACAATACGTTCTAAACTGTCTACCAATTTCTCTGGTGTATCTTTCTGCAAGATTACTCGACGGACGGTACACTAAGGTTAGAATATGGCTTACTTTTGTGTGATCAATAGAATCTTTCCAAGCTTGTGATGTAAACTGTGAACTGTTGTCAGATAAAATTGTTTTAGGAATACCCAACTGAAGAAAACATGTTTTCAAACTTAGAGATGATTTGCTTACTTGTAGCTTTCTTAAGAGGAAATGCCTTTATGAACTTTGAAAATACATCAACCACCACAAAGACAAAACAAAATCCATTTTTAGAATTAGGCAAAGGTCCATAAATGTCCACAGACACGGTATAACATAAGATACTGTATTGTCACATAACATGTTTTAATACAGTCATTCGATTGAGAACATTGGTGACTTGTCAGTCTTTAACCTCAGTTGTTACAGTATTTTATATACTACAGGAAATACATAATACATTCATTGCTTATTATAATAACAATACGACATTAAAATTTAAATCTTTTCGTAACTCATCGAAACACTCCCATAGCCTTCACACACCTATATGACGTATGGATGTACTGGACGGACTACAAAACACCATTCAAACTATAATTCTATTTATAAACATGAATATACAGTGAATGTGTATACTTTGTATCTATAAGGCTTTGAAAGTATACCATTTGTACTTGTATCCTTACTCCCTATTCCTATTTATAAATTCTTCTAAATTATAATATTTGATTTTTATCCATATAGAAAGTCTTCTAGACTATAACAACATTTGCTTTTTAGGTTTGTGCCAATGGTCTCCATTGTGGATTCCCCAGATGTTGACCTTACCTTATTTCTGACCTTCAGAGCCATGTAATATGGAGTATTTTCATATAATGTGAGTCTGTGACAAGGTAGCATGTATTTCAATTTATGTGTAGTTTCATAGGCATGTGTGAATGGATTTCCTTCAGACAGATGCAAGTTTTTCTGATCAAAGAGAAGTATTTCATAGATGGAGATGGAAGGGATTGTCATGAAGTCCAGGCTTTCGAATAGTGGTTTGCATGAATTTCTACTATTAGTTATTGTCATTGCTCCTTTTTTTTTTAGAAGATTCGAAGGAAGTTTGTCTTTTCAACACCCCAAAAAGTTGTTCCATATCTTATAACTGTTATGAAATACGTGTGGTATACAATTTTCTTCACCGTTAAATCTATTACTTTGTGTAGTACCCTCATTATATAAACTAAATTATTTAATCTCTTCAGTAAACTGTCCACATGGTTGGTCCACTGCAAGTTTTTATTTAAAGTTATCCCAAGAAATTGTACAGAATCAATGTGGTCAGTTCTTTACCTCAATATTCTATTTGCGATATACATTCAGTAGTTCGTTTGGTCCTCTAGTGTATGATTTGGGTTTTTTCACGATTTAATTTCACAGCATTATTTTTTATCCATTGTTAAATTTCTTGTAGAGTTTGTTTCGTGGTCCATACTAATTATTCAGTGTTTTTACAACAGGCTACAGCAGTTGAGACATCTGCATAAAGTATTGTATCTGTATTTACTTTGATAGGCGTGTCATTTATGTAATATAAGAACAGAAGTGATCCTAATATTGAGCCCTTGGGCACGCCTGCTTGTATTTTTCTCCAGCTAGAGCAAGTTTTCTCTCCCTTTTGATGTATAACCCCCCTTTGGTGCCTTTTTTGAGATAAGATGAAAACCATCTTATAGATTTTCCATGGAAGCCATAGGTACCCAATTTTTGGAGCAGTAGCTTATGGTGACCTTTGAGAGGTCACAAAAAATACCAGATACACTTTGTTTCTTGTTGAGGCATTTACTTACTTTAGAGATTAGTTCATTTACAGCTTGTAAAGTGTTTTGTCACTTCCAAAACCCATATTAGTTATTGAGAATAATATTACCTTCTTTATTGTATTTTTCTAATTGATTACATACTATTCGTTCAACTACACTCCTGGAAATTGAAATAAGAACACCGTGAATTCATTGTCCCAGGAAGGGGAAACTTTATTGACACATTCCTGGGGTCAGATACATCACATGATCACACTGACAGAACCACAGGCACATAGACACAGGCAACAGAGCATGCACAATGTCGGCACTAGTACAGTGTATATCCACCTTTCGCAGCAATGCAGGCTGCTATTCTCCCATGGAGACGATCGTAGAGATGCTGGATGTAGTCCTGTGGAACGGCTTGCCATGCCATTTCCACCTGGCGCCTCAGTTGGACCAGCGTTCGTGCTGGACGTGCAGACCGCGTGAGACGACGCTTCATCCAGTCCCAAACATGCTCAATGGGGGACAGATCCGGAGATCTTGCTGGCCAGGGTAGTTGACTTACACCTTCTAGAGCACGTTGGGTGGCACGGGATACATGCGGACGTGCATTGTCCTGTTGAAACAGCAAGTTCCTTTGCCGGTCTAGGAATGGTAGAACGATGGGTTCGATGACGGTTTGGATGTACCGTGCACTATTCAGTGTCCCCTCGACGATCACCAGTAGTGTACGGCCAGTGTAGGAGATCGCTCCCCACACCATGATGCCGGGTGTTGGCCCTGTGTGCCTCGGTCGTATGCAGTCCTGATTGTGGCGCTCACCTGCACGGCGCCAAACACGCATACGACCATCATTGGCACCAAGGCAGAAGCGACTCTCATCGCTGAAGACGACACGTCTCCATTCGTCCCTCCATTCACGCCTGTCTCGACACCACTGGAGGCGGGCTGCACGATGTTGGGGCGTGAGCGGAAGACGGCCTAACGGTGTGCGGGGACCGTAGCCCAGCTTCATGGAGACGGTTGCGAATGGTCCTCGCCGATACCCCAGGAGCAACGGTGTCCCTAATTTGCTGGGAAGTGGCGGTGCGGTCCCCTACGGCACTGCGTAGGATCCTACGGTCTTGGCGTACATCCGTGCATCGCTGCGGTCCGGTCCCAGGTCGACGGGCACGTGCACCTTCCGCCGACCACTGGCGACAACATCGATGTACTGTGGAGACCTCACGCCCCGCGTGTTGAGCAATTCGGCGGTACGTCCACCCGGCCTCCCGCATGCCCACTATACGCCCTCGCTCAAAGTCTGTCAACTGCACATACGGTTCACGTCCACGCTGTCGCGGCATGCTACCAGTGTTAAAGACTGCGATGGAGCTCCGTATGCCACGGCAAACTGGCTGACACTGACGGCGGCGGTGCACAAATGCTGCGCAGCTAGCGCCATTCGACGGCCAACACCGCGGTTCCTGGTGTGTCCGCTGTGCCGTGCGTGTGATCATTGCTTGTACAGCCCTCTCGCAGTGTCCGGAGCAAGTATGGTGGGTCTGACACACCGGTGTCAATGTGTTCTTTTTTCCATTTCCAGGAGTGTATTTTAAAGAAAACTGGGAGTATAGACACTGGGTGGAAATTTACTAAATCATCTTGTTTTTCCCTTTTTGTAGATTGGACAAACTTCAGCATATTTCAGTCTGTCTGGAAAGCAGCCCTCATCAAATGATTGGTTTATTATTTTACAGAGTTGAGGTGCAGTGCTGTCACTTCCTGCCTTTATGATATTTGTTGGAATTTCATCCCAGCCCACAGATTTAAGATTTTTTAGGGATTGTATGATATTAGCTACTTCCTGACACGATACTGCAGTAAATTTAAACTCTCTTGATTCCTGCAGTACTGCATCAGGTCTTATTTGTGAAAACAAGAAGCTATGAATTTTGTTTGTGGTTATGATGTACTTATTAAATTCTTCACAGATGTGCCGAGCGTTAGTAACAGTATTCCCACCAATTTCTAGTTTGTAATTAAAATGTTTGGTTTCTTCAGTACCTGTTTCTTTCTTGACAACCTGCCATACTACTTTTGATTTATTTGAGGCATTAGCTATATATTTACTGTTTGCCATTTGTTTTGCTTGTTTGACAACCCGATCAAATATTTTTTGTACTTGATTTTGTACCTAATAAATTCAGCATCATGGTTTGTTTTCGCTTCCTTATGCATTTCCCTCTTTTTAATACTAGAGATCCTGATACCTTCTGTAATCCATGTCTTACTTTTATTGTATTTATCATGGGTTGATACGAGGGGAAAGCATTTGTTGAAAATGTTCTTGAATTCAGATATGAAAGGGTTGTAATTATTGTTTACTGACCACTGGTTGCTGAAGGTCCAGTGGGTTTCCTTTAATTTCAAGATAAATGTGTTTATATTTGGCTGGCTGAAATTTCTGACCAATTTTACTGTGGGCCTACATGTTTTGTCTATGTATGGCAATGACATAAAAAGTGCTGAGTGATCAGATATTCCTAATTCTAATACATATTTTTCTGTATTTCCATAATTTTTCCTGCTCCCTATATTATCAATGATTGTGGCAGAAGTGGCTATTACCCTGGTGTACTCAGTAAAATTTAGTGTTAAGCCATTTGTAGCCAACAAATCCTTCAGAGTGGTAACAAATCTGTTTTCGTCTCTTATATCTATATTAAAATCAGAACAAATTACAATCTTTTTATATAGTTTCCCTGCCTGCAACCTACTTAGCAGTGTTTCAAATTTCTCTAGAAATGCCCTAGTAGCCCAATATTCCGGGATGTGATATATGCTTGTGATTAGTAAACCGTATTCAGACAGCTCAATGCAACAGCTTTTGAGTACCTGTTCCTTATTTAAACAATCAAAAGTTGTTTTGGCTTCGAAGTTTTGTGTCTGTTCAACTAATATAAATGATCCCCCAAACCCCTTTTTTCTGCAAAAACTCGATGCTAACTTGTATCCTGAGAGTGAATTTAGTAGCTTGACATTGTCCCATTTAAGCCAATGTTCATTCTAACATATGACTTTTACAGAGTTTATTTGCCTAAGAGTATTTCTAAGTTATATAGTTTGTTCTTCATTTCTCCTGACACACCACCTATATTTATGTGCATTATGAAGCTATTTTTACTGACTAAAGGACTTACGGTATCTGTTAAACTGTCAGAAAAGTTGACACCTATGTGAATTTTTACTGCAAATTTACGGTCCCTTGCTTCGTTAGTTCTTTCGGACCTAATTCCATAGGAATTGGTCCACTGTCTTAGTTTCCTGTGAAGGCGCTTCCATTGCAATAACAGGTCTGTTATCGTTATCGTGAGATTTCTGTTCACGTACATCGTTAACGTTCACAGCTAATCTTTGCCTACCCTGTTTGTTGTGATGCATTCCATGGCGTGTAAAACAGTTTCTTTCGTAAGTATCAATATCCATGAGCTTTACATTTACAAATTTGGCACAAAAGCTTTTTAACTTATAATTCGTTCATTGAATTTATTTGTTAATGCACGACCAGTTCGGAAGATCGTACCTTTGTGGGAGTGTTGTTACAATTACATTTGTGAAATGCAGGAACCGCAGCACTGCGATCAGCTTCTCAACAAAAGCAGTGGCTTCATTTCTGTAAACATTGTTTGCACTTCCTATTATCACCACACTGTCTTTTCTTTGTGAGTTCTGAGCAATCTTCGTTAACACTTTTAATCAAGAGGAAGCCATCATCATTTATCTATACAGTAAAGCTGCATGCCCTCGGGGAAGAATTAATGCCGTAGTTTCCCCTCGCTTTCAGCCGTTCGCCGTAACGGCACAGAAAGGCCGCTTTGGTTAGTGTTGCAAGGCCAGATCAGTCAATCGTCCAGACTGTTGACCCTGCAACTACTGAAAAGGCTGCTGCGCCTCTTCAGGAACCGCACGTTTGTCTGGCCTCTCAACAGATACCCCTCCGTTGTGGTTGCACCTACGGTACGGCTATCTGTATCACTGAGGGACACAACCCTCCCCACCAATGGCAAGATCCATAGTTCACGGTGGGGTGAGTAGTATTAACAAAAGCAAATGACGTGTGGCATTATCACTAACTGGATATTGCGAACACACTGTAAATGAAGTGACATAAGTTTTCCACATGTAACAATTGCTGGTGAGCCATTGATATTTACAGAAAGCTGCTGTGTGGATAGTAGGACTACACTGAACTGTTTCAACAATGTGTTGTGGATTACTGAACTGCACAATCAGAAGAAAAATGGGAATTTGGAAGAATACCTGTTTTGCACAGTTTCCTGAAAACTCTGGCACACACACTATACAATCGGGAATTTGAAGTGTCGGAAAGCCACAATTGTATCCTTCGACTGCAGCAGGAGCACTAAAATCGCAGAAGCTGTAAATATATACCACATCTGTGCATTCATTGTCTGTGTAGATACGTTGTATTTTAGCAAGCGTGTGACCGACGATTGTCCCTCACACTACTTCACACACATCGCACCGTGGATAATTGCATTGTTCGATGCTTTGTTTAATGGCAGAAAGACATCGTGTGCAGAGAGGTTGAAAGCAGTGAGATACATTGGGCTAGAATGTAATGTCAAGGAGGACAGCTGGGTAAGGCATGTATGTGCGCACAACTCACCTAAAAACAAAGGTACATTAAATGTGCTATTCTGAGTAGAGAAAATGCCTGTATGATGTTTTTTGTTTCAAATAAACATTGCTGTCATATCCCTGAAAACTGACACTCTTCTTCATAGGACACAGTCTACATATTAGGCTATTGAAGATGTTTCTATAAATTGATGCCACAACCTTATAGCATTTCAGGTGTTTTCAATGTAACTGTTTCTTCAAACTTGGGGTTATTATATGTGTATAGTAGCAAACTGACCGTGTACTTTCTATGTTAATCTTCCAGACCTCGAAACCAAAACTGTAAGAACTCTCTTAATTCCAAAAAATATTATCTCATTTACATCACATTTTAGAAATACATTTGCACATCATTTACTATTGGTTGTATGATATATTAAATTCTTCTCTCAATACTTCAGTAATTAAAAATAATTTGCTGTGTCAAGCTTCCATATACAACATCAATATGCATCTCAAAAATTCATCACCCTTCAATTCCACCACTTTTCTTTTACTGTTACAACTGTTCTTCTGCACATGGCCAGGGCAGCACGGTGAATGCTCAGAATACTTTTTGTCACGCCCAAGCAGGTATTTCCTCTCGCTAAGTCACTGGACCAGAGTCCTGTGGTAGACGTGTATATCATTGTTCAGTACACTTCACCACAAGCACAGCATAAATAAGACCACGACGTAGAACCTGCCGATTCACATTAGGCATATTATTTTATATTATTATTTACTCACTATATGAATTACTTTCATTGCAAGTATCGTTTGTCAGTAAGGAGAGGTAGGTATACCCACCACTCACCTGGAGTGGTACGTGTGTTCTTATGTATTGCTCTTATGTAACCAGTTTACAAAGATTCAATGACTGTAACCACAATGGACGTTGTTGATGGGAGACAAAACACAGCAAATCATCTGTTGGAAAATGGAGGGTGTAAATATTAAGGCTGCGGGCAATGACATAACTAAACGCAACAGTTTTCTTGATGATGCCTGTCTGAATTACAAGAAAATGAAATGTAAAAAGTAAATATGTAGTACATGGAACACTGATACATTTGGAATTTCAAGTAGTAGTTCAATTAGTTTGGCACAAAACTCTGTACCAAGCAAAGTGGCTTATTGTTTAGGACACTGTGTTCATATTGTGAAGGTCAACAGTTCAAATCTGTCTCTGGCCATCCCTGTTTAGGTATTTTGCGATTTTCCTAAACTGCTCCGACAAGTGCTGCGATGCTTCCTTTGAAAGGACACAGCTGATTTCTTTTCCATAGTTCAAATGAGCTCAACTTACGCTCTGTCTCTACTGATCACATTACTGATGGGACACTAAAACTAAATTTTCCTTCCTCTTTAACTTTTACGAAACACCATAGATGAGACATCGAACGCCAATGAGAAACGAAACAGACAATTGGGAATAACAGTGTGTCTGGCTGTGTGGAAGTTATAAATGTCATGTAAATGCTTTCTTGTGTGGTTGATCAGAGCTTATAATGATATGCAGATTGAAATTTGAGACATAAAACTATTAGCGATCTCTACCTAAACTACAGTCGAGAAAGCACTGGAGCTGACATTGGCTCACATTTGAAAACATACAGCCATCATGTTGTTTATGAGCAGCAGTTACCTATTAGGTCCCTCCACTGAGCACATGAGCAAATGCTGTAGCACAGTGGTCAAAATGTGCACAAAAGTGGAATTGTCAAGTGGGTAAGATACCTGCTAACACACTGAGACTTGTATGTGTTTTTATCACTACACATCTGTAACTAGAACGTTTGCCAGACAAAATTGAGAATTATGGAATATTATGAATTCCATGTTATTCAACTAAAATCTGTACAGGATTTTTACTCTGTGACTTGAGGGGTTCATATTATACTTGGCCCATCATTTCCCTCCGTGCAGTCATTTTACAAATGTCATTGTTTTTATGCCTTGCTTTTACCACCCTCTGTTGTAGATTATTGCTGAAATTCTGTCTCAAAGTAAGTTCATGGGGCTACTGTATATCTACCCTTTCACATTATATCTGGAATGGACTTTCAGATTGAGCTGGAACTGTTACTTTACTCATCCACAGGAGTATTTTCTATTATCACATCAGTTAATGCATTAAAACCGCACGAGTGGTGCTTCCCGAACTGTTCCAACTTACTGCCCTTTTGTCTGATGGAACACTGCTCAGTACCAGTTGTGAGTAGGATATCGAGTTTTAAAGGGGATACATGTGTTGAAAATAATAACCTTCTCATAACAACTGAACCTTGTAAATTTAGCATTTTTCCCCATATGAAAAGCACACTTTCTAAATCACTTTAGACCAGAGTGATCAGACTGAATGTTAGGGAAAAAGGATCTGTATTCTAGTGCTCACATTTTCAGACTATGTTTCTCATGTGGAGCACATCATGTTTTATTATTATTATTATTATTTCTTTCTATTCTCAGACGTTCTGTCTGGTCAAAAATGGACAGTGACGCAGACCTTGATCAAGTGTGACTTCCTTTTAACTGTACGGTATATGTTATATTGCATTTAGGAACTTTCGGGTCATTGAACATGTATCAATAATTACAGATTTTTGTAGTTGTATATATGTGTTTGGATGTAGCTGTATTGCGTTGATGTACTGGTGGATATTGTGAGGTATGACTCCTGTAGTTGATAGTATAATTGGTATAATGTCAACTTTATCCTGATGCCACATGTCCTTGACTTCCTCAGCCAGTTGGATGTATTTTTCAATTTTTTCTCCTGTTTTCTTTTGTATATTTGTTGTATTGGGTATGGATATTTCGATTAGTTGTGTTAATTTCTTCTTTTTATTGGTGAGTATGATGTCAGGTTTGTTATGTGGCGTTGTTTTATCTGTTATAATGGTTCTGTTCCAGTATAATTTGTATTCATCATTCTCCAGTACATTTTGTGGTGTATACTTGTATGTGGGAACGTGTTGTTTTATTAGTTTATGTTGTATGGCAAGCTGTTGATGTATTATTTTTGCTACATTGTCACGTCTTCTGGGGTATTCTGTATTTGCTAGTATTGTACATCCACTTGTGATGTGATCTACTGTTTCTGTTTGTTGTTTGCAAAGTCTGCATTTATCTGTTGTGGTATTGGGATCTTTAATAATATGCTTGCTGTAATATCTGGTGTTTATTGTTTGATCCTGTATTGCGATCATGAATCCTTCCGTCTCACTGTATATATTGCCGTTTCTTAGCCATGTGTTGGATGCGTTTTGATCTATGTGTGGCAGTGTTAGATGATACGGGTGCTTGCCATGTAATGTTTTCTTTTTCCAATTTACTTTCTTTGTATCTGTTGATGTTATGTGATCTAAAGGGTTGTAGAAGTGGTTATGAAATTGCAATGGTGTAGCTGATGTATTTATATGAGTGATTGCTTTGTGCATTTTGCTAGTTTCTGCTCGTTCTATAAAGAATTTTCTTAAATTGTCTACCTGTCCATAATGTAGGTTTTTTATATCTATAAATCCCCTTCCACCTTCCTTTCTGCTTAATGTGAATCTTTCTGTTGCTGAATGTATGTGATGTATTCTATATTTGTGGCATTGTGATCGTGTAAGTGTATTGAGTGCTTCTAGGTCTGTGTCACTCCATTTCACTACTCCAAATGAGTAGGTCAATACTGGTATAGCATAAGTATTTATAGCTTTTGTCTTGTTTCTTGCTGTCAATTCTGTTTTCAGTATTTTTGTTAGTCTTTGTCTATATTTTTCTTTTAGTTCTTCTTTAATATTTGTATTATCTATTCCTATTTTTTGTCTGTATCCTAGGTATTTATAGGCATCTGTTTTTTCCATCGCTTCTATGCAGTCGCTGTGGTTATCCAATATGTAATCTTCTTGTTTAGTGTGTTTTCCCTTGACTGTGCTATTTTTCTTACATTTGTCTGTTCCAAAAGCCATTATTATTATTATTATTATTATTATTACTACTAGCTTAGCGCCGCTGCTTTGCCCATGTAGACTGTATGGCCTGCAGAGAATTTTAGTTTTTATTTAATCCGATTTTTGTATTGTTCAGAAATTGCAACAATTTCTAAGCTTTCTTTCCACACTAATGAAGGCCATATAAGCATGCTCTTTTCTGAATGTAATGGTGACCAAAAAGTGATTCTGGTAGCTGGAGTCCAAAGTTTTTGTTAATTATGCCTTTTACTTTGTTGTGGACATATGTCTGTAGCATTTATAATTTGCTAGCCAATATTTACTGACATCTAACTGAGAATTGAAGTACCAATTTTCATAAAACTGACTTTGTATTTTTTTTATTGTAACAAAATATTTTCTTAAAAATATTCACCCACTGTTGCATTCCCTAAGGAGTTAAATTTCCAGAAACACTGAAAAATTTATTTTTTATATTTCTAACCAGTTGTCATAGATGTAGCCTTAAAAATCTGTTAGTAGTTATTTATTTTCAAAAATAACTTTCACCCACTATTTTACCCCCGTAGTGGTTGAATTCCCAAAGAGTTGAAACACGAGTTTTTTATTTTCCAACAGATAAATCAATGTCAGTTTTCATAGTCTTAGCTTCAAAAATCCCTTGTTGTTGTTGTGGTCTTCAGTCCTGAGACTGATTTGATGCAGCTCTTCACGCTACTCTATCCTGTGCAAGCTTCTTCATCTCCCAGTACCTACTGCAACCTACATCCTTCTGAATCTGCTTATTGTATTCATCTCTTGGTCTCCTCCTATGATTTTTACCCTCCACGCTGCCCTCCAATGCTAAATTTGTGATCCCCTGATGCCTCAGAACATGTCCTACTAACCGGTCTCCTCTTCTTGTCAAGTTGTGCCACAAACTCCTCTTCTCCCCAATTCTATTCAATACCTCCTAATTAGTTATGTGATCTACCCATCTAATCTTCAGCATTCTTCTGTAGCACCACATTTCGAAAGCTTCTATTCTCTTCTTGTCCAAACTATTTATTGTCCATGTTTCACTTCCATACATGGCTACTTTCAGAAACGACTTCCTGATACTTAAATCTATACTCAATGTTAACAAATTTCTCTTCTTCAGAAACGCTTTCCTTGCCATTGCCAGTCTACATTTTATATCCTCTCTACTTCGACCATCATCAGTTATTTTGCTTCCCAAATAGCAAAACTCATTTACTACTTTAAGTGTCTCATTTCCTAATCTAATTTCCTCAGCATCACCCGACTTAATTCGACTACATTCCATCATCCTCGTTTTGCTTTTGTTGATGTTCATCTTATATCCTCCTTTCAAGACACCGTCCATTCCATTCAACTGCTCTTGCAAGTCCTTTGCTGCCTCTGACAGAATTACAATGTCATCGGCGAACCTCAAGGTTTTTATTTCTTCTCCATGGATTTTAATACCTACTCTGAATTTTTCTTTTGTTTCCTTTACTGCTTGCTCAGTATACAGATTGAATAACATCGGCGAGAGGCTACAACCCTGTCTCAGTCCCTTCCCAACCACTGCTTCCCTTTCATCCCCCTCGACTCACGTGTTCCAATATTTCTATGGAATCCAAACTGATCTTCCCCAAGGTTGGCTTTTACTAGTCTTTCCATTCGTCTGTAAAGAATTCGCGTTAGTATTTTGCAGCTGTGGCTTATTAAACTGATTGTTTGGTAATTTTCACATCTGTCAACACCTGCTTTCTTTGGGATTGGAATTATTATATTCTTCTTGAAGTCTGAGGGTATTTCGCCTGTCTCATACATCTTGCTCACCAGACGGTAGAGTTTTGTCAGGACTGGCTCTCCCAAGGCCGTCAGTAGTTCTAATGGAATGTTGTCTACTCCCAGGGCCTTGTTTCGACTCTCTCTGTTTCAGTGCTCTGTCAAACTCTTCACGCAGTATCGTATCTCCCATTTCGTCTTCTTCTACATTCTCTTCCATTTCCAGAATATTGTCCTCAAGTACGTCGCCCTTGTATAGACCCTCTTTATACTCCTTCCACCTTTCTGCTTTCCCTTCTTTGCTTAGAACTGGGTTTCCATCTGAGCTCTTGGTATTGATACAAGTGGTTCTCTTTTCTCCAAAGGTCTCTTTAATTTTCCTGTAGGCAGTATCTATCTCGCCCCTAGTGAGATAAGCCTCTACATCCTTACATTTGTCCTCTAGCCATCCCTGCTTAGCCATTTTGCACTTCCTGTCGATCTCATTTTTGAGATGTTTGTATTCCTTTTTGCCTGCTTCATTTACTGCATTTTTATATTTTCTCCTTTCATCAATTAAATTCAATATTTCTTCTTTTACCCAAGGATTTCTACTAGCCCTCATCTTTTTACCTACTTGATCCTCTGCTGCCTTCACTACTTCATCCCTCCGAGCTACCCATTCTTCTTCTACTGTATTTCTTTCCCCCATTTGTGACAATTGTTCCCTTATACTCTCCCTGAAACTCTGTACAACCTCTGGTTTAATCAGTTTGTCCAGATCTCATCTCCTTAAATTCTCACCTTTTTGCAGTTTCTTCAGTTTTAATCTACAGCTCATAACCAATAGATTGTGGTCAGAGTCCACATCTGCCCCTGGAAATGTCTTACAATTTAATACCTGGTTCCTAAATCTGTCTTACCATTATATAATCTATCTGATACCTTGTAGTATTTCCAGGATTCTTCCATGTGTACAACCTTATTTTATGATTCTTGAACCAAGTGTTAGCTATGATTGAGTTATGCTCTGTGCAAAAGTCTACCAGACGACTTCCTCTTTCATTTCTTTCCCCCAATCCATATTCACCTACTATGTTTCCTTCTCTCCCTTTCCCTACTCTCGAATTCCAATCACACATGACTATTAAATTTTCGTCTCCCTTCACTACCTGAATAATTTCTTTTATCTCATGATACATATCATCAATTTCTTCATCATCTGCAGAGCTAGTTGGCATATAGACTTGTACTGTTGTAGTAGGTGTGGCCTTTGTGTCTATCTTTGCCACAATAATGCGTTCACTATGCTGTTTGTAGTAGCTTACCCGCACTCCTATTTTTTTTATTCATTGTTAAACCTACTCCTGCATTACCCCTACTTGATTTTGTATTTATAACCCTGTATTCACCTGACCAAAAGTCTTGTTCCTCCTGCCACTGAACTTCACTACCTACTATATCTTACTTTAACCTATCCATTTCTCTTTTTAAGTTTTCTAACCTACCTGCCCGATTAAGGGATCTGACATTCCACGCTACGATCCGCAGAACGCCAGTTTTCTTTCTCCTGATAACGACGTCCTCTTGAGTAGTCCCTGCCCGGAAATCCAAATGGGGGAGTATTTCACCTCCGGAATACTTTGCCCAAAAGGACGCCATCATCATTTAATCATACAGTAAAGCTGCATGCCGTCGGGAAAAAATTACGGCCTTAGTTGCCCCTTGCTTTCAGCCATTCGCAGTACCAGCACAGCGAGGCCATTTTGGTTAGTGTTACAAGGCCAGATCAGTTAATCATCCAGACTGTTGCCCCTGCAACTACTGAAAAGGCTGCTGCCCTTCTTCAGGAACCACAGGTTTGTCTGGCCTCTCAACAGATACCCCTCTGTTTTGGTCGCACCTATGGTACGGCTATCTGTATCGTCGAGGCATGCAAGCCTCCCCACCAATGGCAAGTTCCATGGTTCTTGGGGGGGGGGGGAATCCCTTAATAGTGATGTACTTTAAAAATGCTTTCATCCCCCATTTCACCTCCTTAGAGTGGAATTTTGGACAGACCCTTCTTAAACGGTGCCTACAGTAAAAGATCAACATCCTCTTCACTTTTCTACCCTTAGCAGTTTGGGCTGGGCAATGAGTAGTTAGTTAGTTAGTCATGACATTGTCTTTTGTATATAGAGATTATTATTAATTGAATGAATCTTGTTAGCATTCTTTAACAAACTTTATTATTATTGTATGACCTAGGTTTTGGCTTATAACCCATTTTTTAGTGCACAGTTGATCATACTTTGGAATCAGTGGTGTACCATAAGGGACATCCAATAAGTAAGTTTCCCTGTTTTATATAAAAAAACCTTATTAATTCTGTCATGTTGAAACAATTTTACTGACATAATGGAAAGCATCTGCAGCTTTTCTACATAAGTGTCATTTTTCTATCAGCATTTTTGGTAACGTGACACGAACCAGTGGTATGCTGGGTCAAGTCCTGTGCTCGTAACTAGCTGTTAAGTGGTGTTGTGACTTCATACTTCAGTGTTGGCTCCAAAGGGCTTCCCTCCAAAATGACCTTTGAAGGGGTGGAACACGTAAAACTCACTTGGGACAATATCTGGTGAATATGGAGACTGCAGGAAGACTTCACAGCTGCATTTTCCAAGCCAGCATTGAACCATTTGAATGCTCATTCAGCTTTCCCCATAGATAGAGGCGAACTCCTGGTGGACATCAACAGTAGACGGCTCTTTTGGTGCAAAAGGATGGATGTGAGAGCCGAACCTGCAAGTGAACACACTTTGAAGCAGTAACACTGTGCTAGCTGGCAGTAGTGTGAATTCCACTGACCCTAAACCACCACCAATTTTGACAAAAGTTGTGTCGAGTGAAAACTCGCCGGAGGGTGTGGTGGAGCACTGTCGTGTTCTCGTCGGAGGCCGGTTCTGCCTCGGGCCAGCGATAGCCTCACGTTTCTTAGGAGGAGACCAGTCGGGCGTCTGAAACCAGTGTGTCTGTGTGCTAGACACAGATTTCTTATGACAGCAGGAGCACTCTTTCTCTTATCCCAGCCACCATGGCTGCAAAATATTGTCAGTCTAGTGATTCCGTCTGTTGTGCTGCTATTCGTGAACTGCATTCCAGGACGTTTTCCAACACTACAACACGTGCCCACATACTGTTGTCGTAACACAACATTCTTGATAACAAGATCTGTCTGCAGTTGAGCACATTTCGGACAACAATTCCGGCATCATCCACAAACAGCATCAACAGTTCCTGTACTGCCCGACCAAGTGCAACAGGCACAAACTGACATATGGTATCATTGCAAGACAACCGTGCTTCCATTCGACATCCTGGCAGTTACAACAGTTGTTAATGTACGAGCATTACATTTACAATGGCATATCTTGCACCTACTTATATTAATAAGTGATCTTGCAGTGTTAATCACTTGAATATGCTGATCAGCCAGAATATTATGGTTACCTACCTGGTAGGCAGAATATCCACATTTTGGAGGGAAAATAGCTGGATCCTGTCAAGGGATGGAAGCAATGAGGCCCTGGTAGGTCACTGGACGGAGGTGGCATCAAATCTGCACACACAAGTCACCATATTCCCAAAGGTTCCGCCGGCTGGAGTGGCTGTGCGGTTCTAGGCGCTACAGTCTGGAGCTGACAGACCGCTCCGGTCGCAGGTTCGAATCCTGCCTCGGGCACGGATGTGTGTGATGTCCTTAGGTTAGTTAGGTTTAATTAGTTCTAAGTTCTAGGCGACTGATGACCTCAGAAGTTAAGTCGCATAGTGCTCAGAGCCATTTGAACCCAAAGGATCCAGGAGGGGGGAATGGGGGGATGAGCTCTGATGACACGTTCAGTCACGTCCCAGATGCATTCAGTCGGGTTCAGATCTGGCGAGATGGGAGCCATCACATCAATTGAAATGCGCCACTGTATTCCCCGAACCCTTTTTGTCACACTCCTGATCTTGTGACGTAGCACACTACCTTGTTGAAAAATGCCACGATTGACGGGAAACACGATTGTCGTGAAGGGGTGTATGTGGTCTGCAACGAGTGTTGAGATACTCCTCATTGCACGAGCTGCACCGGACCCACAGCTGCCCAAGTGAATGTTCCCTAGAGCTTAAAGGAGCTGCCACCAGCTTGTCTCCATCCTGCACTACGCGTGTCGAGGAACTCTTCCCCCTGTAAAATGACAGCTTCCCACCATCTCATTGGCACGATATAGAATGTATTGTAATTTGTCGGATCGTGTAATGCACTGCCACTGCCCCAATGTACAGTCCCGATGGTGACGTGCCCGTTTCGATCGTAGTTGCCGATGTCGTGGTGTTAACATCGGCACGTGCACGGGTCACGGCTGTGGAGGCTCGTCGTTGGGAGTATTAGTTTGGTCCACTGTGCGTTCAGACACACTTGTACTCTGCCTGGCACTAAAGTCAGATTTTAGTTCCACCACCTGTCCCGTTTTACCAGTGTGCCCAGCCTTAAAAGTCCGACATTTTTAATGAGGGGTGGCCATTTAACTCCAAGGCGTCTGGGTATGGTTTCACCTCGAGTTTGCCACGTGTTGGAGACACTTACCAAAGCACTCCTCCAACACACGACATGTCGAGCAGTTTCCCAAATGCTCATGCTCACCCTCGATCAAACTCTGATAGATCGCTCGCCTTCCGCATTCTACCCACGTTACTGAAAAATAAGAAATTGTTTATGGCTGGGTGTTAACAAGTACATACTTCATTGTTCCAGACCTTTACATGCTTTTTTATTAACGGGATAAAATCTCTATCAGATTTCTGTGAAGTGCTTGCACTCGTGAAGGGAACACAGCGAAAAACCATTCCGTTCTTTAATTGTCCGGTCGCTTGCTTTTCTCTCCCGTTCCATCGGGACAATAGTCCTGCACGTTCCTGCTAGTCTGCTCCTCTACTACGGAGTGTGAGACGAGTCTGCTCTGCACCTCGCGCTTGCCCTCTGTCGGCCGCTGTCCGTACTACGTGGGGCTATGGTGGTCACGACTGTTAGCAGCTGCTGCCCTCTCGCGTCACTCTCTTTCACTACGTGGAGACGGTGGAGTGTCCCCACCATTACACCTCCTGCGCTGTTCTTCGCGCCTGGGTCTTCACTGCTAAACGCGACGGACGGACGCATTGCTATGACTGTGAATATAATTATAATTCCCTTCTTGTCATCATAGCTGGAGCGAGGGAAGACTGACTCCAAACCAGTTGGAGCGAAAATAAAAATTAATATCATTTAACCAGCACTTGACATCATTAGCTGACAGCGAGACAAAACAAGTGAAATAATTTTATGCCAAGCAGCTTCCTTTCCATTATGTTGTTTGCAATCTAGAAAAAAAAAAGAAACAAAAAAAAAACAACATAGAAATTGAAGTAGTAAGTTTGAAAGTATGCTTCTAATGCAGTTTCACTGAGACCAAAGGCAATTTACAATGCACAAATTGATGAAAGTCTTAGAGGATAAGGCTGTTTTTATTTATTTATGGTAATTGAAGATGATGACTGGGCTGCTATACTATAAACTGATGAATGTTTTCAAAACCAAACTGCTAATCTTTGCGAACGGTATGTTTAGAAGTACAGCAGTTAGCAGTTTGCTAATCTTTGCGAATGGTATGTTTAGAAGTACAGCAATTAGCAGTTTGGACTATTAGCAATGAGACAATGCCGTGAGTCTCAAATGCGCGAGAGCTATAGGAAGTCTGAGGGTTGGTTTGAGAGCTATGCGGACACAGAGTGTTGTGAATTACTAAGGAAGACAGGACAATAGACATGGGTCAGGGAGCAGACTGGAGTGGTAGGGGTAATTACGGCTTTGCGTGAAATGAATTGTATGTGGGCGGTACATGTATGTAAGACAATGGATACAGATAGATCGATAGAGAAACTTCGTCCGTACATTTGAAGACGCGTCAGTAAATTCGCAATATACACGGCGTTTATCACAAGCATTCTTACACAATACACATTTACTGAATAATGTTTACTTGTAATAATGGCATTGAACACAAGATCCTCGAATTTCAAAAATTGAAAGATGCGCTTAATCATTTTTTTTTTTTTTCTTTATTGTAATTTTCAAACCTGGGTACAGGCAGGCCAGCAGCAGCATGCTACGCCGCTCTTCAGCCTCAGATATACACACAAGATATAAAGGAGGACATCGAGAGAAAAAACAGGGTGGACATAGAAACGGAGACAAGCACTATATAAAACACGTGGAGGCGTTCACGGGCGTAGAGTCCAAGGTAACATTTATTCAGACACTTGGACAGAGACGAAAATTATCATACGTGAACAGAGGTGCACGAAACGAATAAGATATAAACACTAAAGCACAAAACGACGATACACACAGAACATGAGGCATAGATCTCCGCCGCGCGAATGTTCACTAACCGTGTACGAGTCCGGGGACCTGCCAAGAAAGGAGGAGAGGGGGTGGGAGAGGGAGAGGGAGAGGGGAGAGCAGATGCCAAGGGCAGGGTAGACGGGTGGAAGGGAGGAATGGGGAGGGGAAGCCCGGGGGAAGAGGGGAGGAGGGAGGAGACAAGGGAAAAGGAAAGAGAAGGGAAGGGAAGAGAAAGGAGGGAGGGTGCCGAAAGGAAAGGACACAGGAAGTGAGGGGGAGGATCAAAGTTGGTAGGAGGGGTAGATGGACGGGAGGAGGACATCATCAGGGAGGGGGAGCTGGCGGAAGCCACCTCGGGAGAGGGTAAGGAGGGTGGAGAGATGGAGACCGGGTGGGACGTAGGAATACAGGTGCGGCAGCGGGCGGGGGTGGGAGAGGAGCGGGGAGACGAGCGGGTGAGGAGGATCGAGTTTGCGGGAGGTGTACAGGATCCGTATCCTTTCAAGGAAGAGGAGAAGGTGGGGGAAGGGGATGAGATCGTAGAGGATTTGCGTGGGGGAGGGGAGACGAATGCGATAGGCGAGGCGGAGAGCACGACGTTCAAGGATTTGGAGGGATTTGTAATAGGGAGGGGGGGCGGAGATCCAAGCCGGATGGGCATAACAAAGGATAGGGCGGATGAGGGATTTATAGGTGTGGAGGATGGTGGAGGTGTCCAGACCCCACGTACGGCCGGAGAGGAGCTTGAGGAGACTGAGGCGGGAGCGTGCCTTGGCTTTGATTGTCCGGAGGTGGGGAGTCCAGGAGAGGCGACGGTCGAGGGTGACGCCAAGGTACTTGAGGGTGGGAGTGAGGGTGATAGGACGGCCATAGATGGTGAGACAGAAATCAAGGAGGCAGAAGGAAGGGGTGGTTTTGCCTACAATGATCGCCTGGGTTTTGGAGGGATTGACCTTGAGCAACCACTGGTTGCACCAAGTGGTGAACCGGTCAAGATGGGATTGGAGAAGGTGTTGGGAGCGCTGCAGGGTGGGGGCAAGGGCAAGGAAGGCGGTGTCATCGGTAAACTGGAGAAGGTGGATGGGTGGCGACGGTTGTGGCATGTCCGCCGTGTACAAAGGTACAGAAGGGGGGAGAGGACGGAGCCTTGGGGCACACCGGCAGAGGGGAAAAAGGTGTAGGAATCTGTGTTATGGACGGTGGCATAGGAAGGACGGCGGGAGAGAAAGGAGCCGATCAGACAAACGTAGTTAATGGGAAGGGCGAAGGTTTGGAGCTTGAAGAGGAGGCCGGAATGCCATACGCAGTCATAGGCACGTTCGAGGTCCAGGGAGAGGAAGATTGCGGAGCGACGGGAATTAAGCTGTTCGGAAAGGAGATGAGTGAGGTGAAGGAGAAGGTCGTCAGAAGAGAAGGATGGCCGAAAGCCACACTGGGTAACGGGAAGGAGGCGGTGCTGGCGGAGATGCTGGTGGATGCGTAGGGCCAGGATAGATTCCAGGATCTTGCTGAAGACCGAGGTAAGGCTGATAGGACAGTAGGAGGAGACGGCAGTTTGCCAGGTTTAAGGAACATGAGGATACGGGAGGTTTTCCACAGGTCGGGGTAGTAACTGGTGGACAGGACTACATTGTAGAGCCAGGCCAGGGTGGAGAGGAAAGATACAGGAGCTTCACGAAGGTGACGGTAGGTGGCACGATCGTGACCAGGAGCGGTGTTGCGTTTCGTGCGGAGGGTATCAATGAGATCCTGTGTAGTGATAGGGGCATTGAGTTCCATGTGTTGAATGTTGTCCAAGTACTGGAAACCAGGAGCGAGGGGAGGGACAGAGGTGTCAGTGCGATCGCGGATATTCGGGAAGAGGGAGTAATCGAACTGGGGATCATCGGGGATGGAAAAAACATTGTAGAGGTAGGAGGCAAAGTGGTTGGCCTTACTAAGGGTGTCAGGGAAGGGGTGATCATCGTGGAGAAGAGGATAGTAGGGGGAGGGTTTAGTTCCGGTAAGGCGACGGAAGGCCGACCAGAACTTGGACGAGTTGATTGGTAGGGTAGCATTTAAACGGGTGCATGTCTGTCGCCAGTCCCGGCGTTTCTTAGCCGCGAGCAAATTACGAACGTGTCGCTGGAGTTGCCGGTGGCGTCGTAGTGTGTCCGGGTCACGCGTGCGGAGGAAGGCACGGTAGAGATGACGGGATTCACGGAGGAGGAGAACGGCCTGTAGGGGTAAGGTAGGACGGTGGGGGTGGATGGCGACAGTTGGGACGTGGGCCTCCACGGCCTCAGACAAGGTCTGCTGGAGAAAGGAGGCGGCATGGGTGACATCGTCAGGGTGGTGGTAGGTGGGAGGGTGGCTATCAACCTGGGTGGAAAGGGTATCCCGGTAGGCATTCCAGTTGGCTCGGGAATAGTCGTGGACATACTTAGGGGGAGGATCAGTACGAGGGTCGGGGCGAGGGCGACGACCGTCTGAAATGGTGAGGAGGACAGGGAGATGGTCGCTACCAATAGGCTCCAGGACATCCACCGTTATGCGGCCAAGGAGGTTGGGGGAGAATAGGATAACATCAGGAGTGGAGTTAGAGTCGGGAGGGGTGTGCTGGGGGATGGGAATGAGGTCGCCTTGAAGGGAGGAGAGGAACCGATGCCACAGGGAAAGGAAGGCGGATACGGAAGGCAAGGCAGAGCGCATGGGGAAGGCAAGGCGAAGGCAAGGCAGAGCGCATGGGGAAGGCAAGGCGGAGCGCATGGCGTTCTAGGATTTGGAGGGCCTTGTAAAAGTGGGTGGGGGCGGAGATCCAGGCAATGCTGGCATAACAGAGGATAGGACGGATGAGGGATTTGTAGGTGTGGAGGATGGTAGAAGGATGCAATCCCCAGGTCCGGCCAGACAGGAGTTTCAGAAGGCGGAGGCGGGAATGGGCTTTCTCGCTTAATCATTTGCTGGTGCTGTATATAACCAGTACATACACCACAACAATTGCTGGGTATGAAATATTCTCTTTACAAAATATCAATAAATATGGGCGCTTATAGCTATGTTATTAACGAAGTAGAAATAAGTAGTTGATATAGCTAAAGAAATTTTGTTGTTAACATTAATTTGCTTGTACACGTCACGTTGTGTAATAAAATAAATGTTACACAAAACACCAGTGTTGCTTGGCATCTCCAACAGATGTCAGCACAACTCACCACCTGGCGAAACCCTCGACTTGTCGCTGTCTGACGTTCGTAATGGGTAGAAATCGAGTCGCATAATGTTTCCAGCTACATTGGTCGTGCTGTCGCCTGTTTAAGATAGGAAGTGTTGTATATGTTCGCAAATTTCGTGGTGGATAATGCCCAGTGTTGTGGTTTCGTCAGTACTTTGCCAGGCCAGAAGCCGTAGCCATCAATCCACAGGTATTGCTTCATATTTGTTTAATGCTAATACTAAATTATTAAAGTATCAATGTTTTTATTTGCGTACTTACCTCATTCCGTTCCCCCACCTCCTCCTTTTCCTTGAACAGATACGGATCCTGTACACCTCCCGCAAACTCAATCCCCCTCACCCGCTGGTCTCCCCATCCCACCCCCACCCCCGCCCGCTGCCGCGCCTGTATTCCCACGTCCCTCCCGGTCTCCATCTCTCCACCCTCGTTACCCTCTCCCAAGGTGGCTTCCGCCAGCTCCCCCTCCCTGATGATGCCCTCTCCCCTCCATCTACCCCTCCTATCAACTTTGACCCTCCCTCCCTCTTCCTCTGTTTGTTCCTTTCGGCACCCTCCCTCCCTTCTCTCCCTCTTCCACCCCTCCTCCATTTCTCCCCACTCCTCCCTCGGGCTTCCCCTCCCCTGTCCCTCTCCTCTTCCCCCCATCTCCTCAGCCATTGGCATCTTTGTTCTCCCCTCTCCCCCCGCCCTTCTTCCCCTCTTGGCAGGTCCCCGGACTCGCACATGCTCAGTGGACATTCCCGCGCCGGAGATCATCGCCATCAGTGTCTCGTGTGTGCCGTCGTGTTTAGTGTTCAGTGTTCACCGTCGCACTCCATCGTTCACTTGTGCCATTGACACCTTCAGTGTTTGTGCATCGTGTCATCAGTTTGTAATGTGGCTTATCGTTGAGTGTGAACGGCTCCGTGTTTGTCTTTATGTGTCTACTGTTTTATTACCCACCGTTATGTCTATGTGTATTCTTTCTGTTGTTTATTTATCTATTCTATGGCTGGAGAGCGGCGTAAGATGCTGCTGACAGCGTGCCTGTTTGTAGGGGTTTGAAAATAACAATAAAGAAAAAGAAAATCAATTTTTTTATTTGATTTGATTTAATTTATTGATCCATTAGCATCTGCAGATGCACAATGTGCAAGAGATATTTGGATTTTTTTTTGTTAATATTAACAGTTTTACGTAAAATATACCTTTTTACATAATAACACACATTAACATATCAATTAATGATGAATAGTTAAATAAATGTTGTTACACTATATTCAGAGAGATAAAATACAATGTCCTTCTGAATGAGACTACAGTGGGTAACCACACAAAAATTTAACTTTGTAGGTATTCATTTACTGTGTAAAAGTAGTGATCAACTAAGTATGACTTCAGTTTAGATTTGAAGTGACGAATGTTTTGTATGTGTTCAATGGTATCTGGTATGGCATTGTATAGTTTGATACTAGGATGGATAAGGCTGTTTTGAAATAACTTTGTGTTGGCACTTTGAACATGTACATCCAATTTTTGTCTTGTATCATAGCTGTGTATTGTGTGATTTTGAGTGATGGGTGGTCTTTTTGTATGTAAGTTTTGCTTTAAATACATTACATTTTCAAGTATATATATGCAAGGAAGTGGCAGGATCAAATCTTTTTGGAAACAATGGTCTACATGATTTGCGATTATCTACCACTTCCATTATTCTTATAAATTTTTTTTTTTTTTAAATTTTGAATGTTTTGATGGCATCTCCAGAATTTCCCCAGAACATAATCCCATACTGCAGGTGAGAGTGTACAATTGCATAATACACACACTGAATGGTGTTGTAGCTGGTACAATTTTTTAATGTACGCAGCACAAAACAAGAAGTACTTCATTTTTTGTTCATTTGCTCAATATATGCTTTCCATTTCAAGTTGTCTTGTAGATGAAGTCCAAGAAATATGGTACAGGCTGTTTTGGCAATTGTCTGTCCGTATAGCTCTAGATTTGGTGATATCAGATTTTTTGTTTGTGCTGTGTGTATATCCATAGCTACAGTTTTTTCAGTGTTTATTATTAAGTCATTGTCATCAAAGTAACATGTTAGCCTGTCAATGGTTTCTTTTATGTTTTTTACAACAGTTTCTCCTGAATTTCCTGTAATTAGAACACTTGTATCATCAGCAAATTGAAATATTTTGCTGCTGTCATTGCTTATGTTTAGGTCATTTACATAGAGTAAGAACAGAACAGGACCCATTACTGATCCTTGTGGCACTCCATATTTAAAAGTCAGTAGCTTGGAATTATATTTCCTAATGACATTGTCTCGTTCTTCATCTATTTCCACACATTGTTCCCTGTTTTTAAGATAAGAGCTGAGCCAGTTGTTAGATGTTCCCCTAATGCCAAGATTTTCTAGCTTGTGTAGCAATTTATCATGATTTATGGTGTCAAACGCCTTTGACAAATCTAAAAATATGCCCATGGTAAGTTTTTTGTTGTCTAATGCTATCAGTGCCTCTAATAGACAGGAGTGAACTGCAGATTCGGTTGAGTGGTTTGCTCTAAATCCATGCTGAGATTCTGACAGAATGCCATTTACCTCTAAGAACTCTGTTAGCCTCTTATTGAAAAGTCTTTCTAATATTTTTGAGAAAACAGAAAGAAGTGCCAGTGGTCTGTAGTTGGAAACATCATCTTTGTTTCCTTTCTTGTATATTGGCTTTACTTTTGCTATTTTCAAACATGAAGGAAAAGTTCCTGTAGCAAAAGATAGGTCACATAGGTGGGTTAAGGGCTCAGTAATCAAGTCCCCACACTTCTTTATAATGAAATCAGGTATATCATCTATAGCTGCAGAGTATTTCATTTTGAGACTTTTTATTGTAACATGTACTTCTTCTACATTTGTTGGGTACAGAAACGTTGATCTGCTTGAGACTTTTTTCCCTGTTTCTGTATGCTGTTTTCTATTAGAAGTCTGTTGTAGTAGTTTCTCTGTTACATTTATAAAATAATTATTAAACGTATTAGCTACTTCCTGTGGGTTATTAATGTTTTCCAAGCCAGCCTTTAATACTATATTATTAACTGTACTTTTGTAAGATTTGGTTTCTTTTTTTTTTTTGCAACTTGCCAGATTGCTTTGGTTCTGTTTGAAGCATCTTCTATGTATTTGTCATTGTCTCGTTTCTTTGCCTCCTTTATTATTTTATTTAAGACAGATTTAAATTTTTAAAAGTAACTATCAATTTTTTTCCTTGATTTCGAGTCTCATTTTTCAGGTGCGGCTTAATTACTTTAATTACTATATCTTTGTCGTTTACCAGCCACGGCTGGACAGACTGCGTCACAAATACAATGTTTATCAACTAACATTTATACAACACCATATACAAAATTTATATTACAAATAAAAGAAAATATTTATACAGTGCACAAAAACACACAGAACCTAGAGAAAATGAAATATAACTAAACAGGAAAGTAAAACTTCATAGGAGCAAATGAAAATACCATAAAGCAAAATGTTTACAAGACCATGTAGATCACAAGCATAAAGTTTCATTTTGGCAACATATGTACTTTAAGTAAAACACAAAATTAAATGTGCAGTTAACTGAGAACATAAAAATAAGATTAAATTTAGGGAAAATTATATATAAAACATAACAATATTTATTATTTTGTCCATTCACTAGAACCACTGTTTCAAGTCCCGAGCAATTTTTTTCCGAAATAATTCAGGTGGCAGGGATTTCACTTCTGGAGGCAGTTGACTGTACATTTTTAGGGCGACTGTCGGAAAGCTGTCTCGTGTACTCGATAGGCGACACCTCGGCACTTCAACGTTCGTCTTACAGCGAGTGTCACGATTATGTATTTCTTGTCTTATGCTAAAATTCCTTTGATTTTCTTTTGTATAAATGAAGCAGTAAAACACATACTGGCTAAAAACAGTCATTATGCCTATCCTGGTGAAAATAGGCTTACATTCGTCCAGTCTTTTGCTAGAGGGTATGAGCGCCTGAGGAGTCCCCCCACAACAACAGTCCATAGCTAATGTGGCTGTGGAAGAGTGCACGGTAGACGATTGACAGAAACTGGTCAGTTATTACCCTCTTCAGCTTCCTCAGGAGGTATATCACACGAGAAAGTTTGGTGCATACATAGGCAGTGTGATCATTCGTGGACAGTTTGCCGTCAATCTCGAAGCCCGGCAGTGTGACAGTCTCCATGTTTTTTTGGTCTTCAATGTTGGTTGGACTGCATATCAAATGTTGGATTTTTTCCTCATTGATCTTCATTTTGTTTGTGACGAACCATTCTTTTATTTCTTCAAACATCAAATTTGTTGCACCAAGAGCTTCTGCAGCTGTATGTCCTTTGGCAATAAGGGTAGTGTCATCTGCAAACTGCAACATAAGACTATTACAGCTCATATCATTGACATATATGAGGAATAGGAGAGGTCCTAAGACTGACCCTCGGGGCACTCCATGTTCCAGTTTTTGTTCAAGAGAAGTTGCTCCGTGCACTGATACTACCTGCTTTCGGTTTTCCAAATAAGATTGGAGTGTCGATAGAACAACACCTCCAACACCGTACCGTCTTACGTTGGCTATTAGTGTTGTGTGTGAGATGCAGTCAAAGGCTTTGCTGAGGTCACAACGTGTCAGTGCCACACACTCTCTCTCTTCAAAACTCTGTCGAATTGTTTTTAATAAGACCAGTGTGGCTGTCACTGTTGATCTCCCTTTGCAGAATCCGTGCTGTGTGTTTTGGAATAAGTTGTTTTCCTCAAAGTAATTCAGTACCTGGCAGTGCATCACAGACTCAGTAGCTTTGGCTAGTACTGGTACCACTGAGATTGGTCTGAAGCTGGACACCTCGCACCGATCCCCCTTCTTATATATTGATACTGTGCGCGCCACTTTAAGGAAGTCTGGGAAGATACCAGAAGATAGACATTTGTTTATTGCTATGGCTAGTGGCTGAGCTAATTCTGCAATAATTTTCTTTAGCAGTGTGCAGGAGATGCCATAGATGTCTACAATTTCTGAGTGTTTGTAGGAGTTCACAATTTTTATCATGTCTTCAGGGTTTACTTCCTTCCAGTTCCGAATACTGCAACTGTCTACATTTCTTATGTTTGCCGTCAGATCTAGGTCAGAGTGTGGAATTTCACTCACTGTCTTTTCCACTATTCTGACAAAATATTCATTGAAGTGATCAGGGCTACACGAATGTAAGCAGGAGGTAGTCTTCTTTCTGTTAACGTTTACAAGACTCCGCGCAGCTTGACAAGGATTTTGGGCCTCTTTAATGTATGTATCATTATATTTCTTTTTTCCTTCCTCTACTGCCTTCCTATAAGCTTTTTTGGCTTTTAGGGAGTTGCGGTGATGTAATTCTTTGGCTGGAATGTCTAAAGCTGATTTCATTCGGTCCTTGCACATTGTTACAATACACTTCAATTTATTGAGCTCGGGGGTGTACCATTGTTTCACATTGATAACTTTCTGCCTGCCTTGTGATTTGTCCACGGAATTCTTCACTGGTCTTACCGGAAACATGTCACCAAATATTGCTTTTAAGGTTTGGAACAGACGTAAGAAAGAATCACTGCTTACTAACTCTGCATTTTTCTGCTGCCAGTTTACACAAGACAGAGCTGCTTTGAGATCATTTAGTCTCTCTTCTTTAACAAATCTTCTTTTGAATGTGTAGTTTGAATGCCATGTGCTTATCTGCAGTTTGCTCCTCATACTGGTTTCCATTACTAGTGCACAGTGATCTGCTATCATAGGTTCAACTGCACTGAGTTTATAATCCCAGATGTTGAGGTTGGTGATTATGGTGTCCAGGCATGCACCACCCCTTGTTGGGAGCTTATTTGCAATAAACAACCCATAACTGGTAATTAATCTCATAAAGACCCTCTCTCTGGCATCTCCATCACCTATGTGTATGTTAAAATCTCCACACAGTGCGATTTTTGATTTTAGGCGTGTTAGGTAACACAAACAGTTCTCCATATGCGCAATAAAATTCTCAAAGTTACCATCTGGTGAATGGTACACAGCAACAACAAGTAAATCATTATTAGTTAATAACAGTGCAGCTAATTCAAGACCAAAATCCGCACAAAAACTGCTTAAATCAATTTCCTTGATGCTATGGTCTCTGTTGGCATACACAGAGACCCCACCGTGGGTTGCAGTTCTTTGAAACCGAGCACTGGCCGTGTCTAAGTATCAACAGATTTATAGAAATCATCTTCTGCTTCAGCTAGCCAGTGTTCACAAATACATAAAACATCTTATTTAATTTCTTCTATAAAAATGATAGGAGATCCATTTTGGTTCTTATGCACTGCACATTTACACTTGCAATGACTACAGGTGTATGGTTTTCAGTACTAGCAACATTCTTGTACAGTGATCCTTGATCCTTGTTTTTAACTTCATAATCTATTTTATTGGCATAATGGTTGGTCTCCAGAACAAAAAACGACTAATTTCAACATTTTTGGGCCATACAGCAGTGTCCATTAGCTTGTCTTTTAGATGAAAGTCTACACCAATCTTAAAACTACTATTTACACCCTTAGATTCCAATTTTTCTACATGAAAGTTGCTATGACCTGGTAGGAGTTTCAAGAAGTTAATTACGTTTTCTGCTGTCGTTCCACTTTTCACCTTTCGTAAATGAAACCGTGCTCTCTTTTCCCCATACAGCATTCCTTAGTCATCACCAGTGCCTTTTATTTTATTTTTCCTGTCATTAACACTTGAATTTCCAACTACTGAGATGGCATTGGTTGGAGGAGTTGATCTGATAGTCACTGTCTGTGGCAGTTTGCATGGTATAGCTGTATTTAGTGCTATGTTATTTGTTTGTTGTTCTGCAGAGGTTGTTGGGGTTTTCTTGTCCCTATGGCGAACACTTCTTTTCCTAGAACTTACTACACGCCACACTGTATTGGGCGTAAATATGGTAGTTTCATTTTGCAGCATGCTGTTCCATAAGCATCATTTCCTCATTTGCTTACATGCATTCTGTGTGTCTTTACAGGGAATGAGGTATTGACCAAAATTATAAAGGCTTAAGAAACATGAAAACGCAAATATTATGGCAATAGTAGGCCTATAGACTTTTTTTTAATTTCTCGATGTTTTATAGCTCTTTCTATACGGCACTAACGTAAGCAACATTTTCTTTCCTTGAACTTAGTTTAGACATGTTACGTAAGTAAATTAGTAGGCCTACATATGTAATATATGGGTAAGGAGTCATAGTGGATTATTCAGACACATAATGTACATTGTATGTTAAGATATTATCAGTCATATGTACAAATGTTTTTTGTTCTACAAATTAATAAAATTTTCCTTATAAATATCATAGCAATGGACAGTTGAAAAGATTCTGTGCTTCTCACGGCAACAATCATAATGAGATTCACTGCTTGTAATTTGACTGATATCCAGAATTATTTGACTCCAGACCAAGATGATACCAACAGAAGAGTGATGCACAGCCATTGTTATCACCATAAAAAACCGTTTGTGTTCTATGTTATGCTATTGAGATTGTCTCCTTTATTGTTATTTCATAGCCCAGCCCCATGTGGGGAATACATAAAAAATGGGGATAAAAGATGTTTACACATGAGAAGGGGAACAATGGAAGTTAAAATTCACAAAAAGGGGGTGTTTTCACAAGGCACATTTACATAAATTACATCTATAATTAAAATGACACTCGACGAAGACGTAGCACAAACACTGGTGGCACGAAGAGCACAATTAAAAATGGAGTTTTCAGTAATGTGAACCACACGGGATGACGACACTCGACACACACTGCACTTATGTTACATACATGGCGAGGATCATTACACGACAAAGTAACTGGATTAAAATTGGAAGGAGCTGCCAAGAGAGGAGAGATCAGTGAGGTGGGAGAGAGGAAAGAAAGGCATGGGTCGGTGAGGAAGGGGAGTGGGGGGCAAGAAAGAGGGATGGGGGAAGCTGGCAGCACAGCAAGGGGCTGGAGGTGGAGAGGGTGGGGAGAGAGCAGCCGAGGAAGGAGGGGCAAAGGACAGGGGGGCAGGGGGGAGAAACAGAGGATGGTGTGGGGAAGGAGAGAGAGCACGAGGGAGGAGGGGAGGGTAAAATAATGGTCAGAGGTAGAAGGAAGGGTAAATATCAGGACGAAGCACCTTATCCAGAACAGAGAGATGATGTAAGTTTCTTTAGGAGAGAAGGTGGAGGGTGTGGAGGTGGACAGAAGGTGGAACACGCAGGTAGAGGTGTGGCAGCGGGTGGGGAGTGGAGAGGAAGGGAGACGTCAGGAACAGACGGCGAGCGAGGTGGTGGTCGGTGTAGGGGATACGGATGTGTTCGAGGAATAGAAGGAGATTGGGAAGGGTATGAGTTCGTAGAAGATCCTCATGGGGGACAGGAGACGGATACGGAAAGTGAGGCGGAGAGCATGGCGTTCAATGATTTGGATTGCTTTTTAGAATTTTGGAGCGATGGAAATCCAGGCAACACTGGTGTAACAAAGGATGGGACGGACCGGGGGTTTGTAGGTATGAAGGCTGGTAGAAGTGTGCAATCCCCAGGTCCAGCTAGTCAGGAGTTGCAGTAGGTGGAGTCTACTGTGGGTTTTTCGTTGGATGCTAAAGAGATGGGGAGTCGGATGTGACAGTCAAGTGTGAGACCCAGATATTTCAAGGTGGGGTAAGTTATATAGGGCGGTTGTAGATGTTCAGGTAGAAATCATGGAGCCAGAAGAAGTGGGTGGTATGTCCTATAATGATTGCCTCGGTTTTGGAAGGATTGATTGAAATGAGTCACTGCTTTTACCAAGGAGTGACTGGTTTTGGTTCGTTTGGAGGGAGCACTGAGACTTGAAGGGTAGGACAGAGAGCAAGGAAGGCAGTGTCCTCAGAATATTGAAGAAGATGGACTGGTGGGGGTGGTTTGGGCATGCCAGCGGAGTACAGAAGATATAGGAGAGCAGAAAGGACGGAGCGCTGGGGCACACCTGTGGTACGGTAGAAGATTCAGGAATTGGTATTATGAATTGTGACATAGGAAGGACGATGGGAGAGGAAGGGGCAATGAGATGAACGAAATTGGTAGGAAGGGCATAGGTCTGGAGCCCGGATTGCCACTGACTTGTGGTGTGATAGCAGAGTTCAATTCTGAGTGCAGTAACTCATCCAAGTAATGGATGTTGGGTGCAAGTGGTGGACAGTGGTATTGCAGTGGCCACGACATAGGGGAAGAGGGAGTAATCCAAGTGAGGGTCATTGGGTATGGAGAAGTGTTTGTAGGGTTGGAAACAAAATGATTAACTTTACAGATGATGATAGGGATGGGGTGGTTGTCATGGAGGAGTAGGTAATGCATGCGGGGAGGGGGGGGGGGGGGGGATGTTCAGCCCCAGATCTACGATACTTTTGAATGAGGGCAATATGTTGATAGTGACGCTGCTCCTACCCCCAGCATCACAAATGTTTGAAATAGGATATAAAATATTTTAGAAAAAAAGGGTTTTTCAGAAATAGGGTCAGTTTGCAGTGCACATCTGTCTGAAGTGTTTGGTACACATAAAACGTATATGCTTGAGGAAATGTAAGATATGTTACTTGCACTTAAGTGCAACAAAGTGCAGTGCCATACCTCTTCACACAGCATTCATCTATAGCATGTCACTGTATTTTGCTCTGTGGAATGCAAATCAGCATATTTTGTAATGAAAGATATCAAACCTATATCCACGACAGTAGGAATTGAGATTTTCAGTGGACCGTGCAGCAGAGGTAGTCACTCATTGTGATGTTTCTGAGTTTCTATTCCATCCAATGATAGACTATTAAATAAAATTACTATTCACTATAGAACCTAATGCATTCTGTGATTACTATCACCTTTTACAAATGTTTCATCCAGAAATCGTACATTAGTTCATCAGATATGATATGGAAGTTAATCTTTGGTTCTCTTCTGAAATATATTTGTTAACTTAATGAGACGGAATTATGTTTTTCTACTTTTAAGGTGGCACTTGGGTCAAGATTCTGGGTTTCTCCTGCAAAGTGAGCTGGTCACGTGATTGGCCCTTCACAGAAAATCCACCGACCTGGAAAGCAATTTTTGAGGAAGCCTTGCTGTTGTTAAACCATCCCATCTCTGTCATCTTCATCAAAGTGGGGAATTAAAGTTTTCAAGCAGATCCAGATACACAATACCAGTGACAACTGTCTCCACGAAGAAGAAATGGTCGTACGCTTTCAGTCTGCTAAGGGCACAAAACGCAATAACAAAGCGCATTAACTATGGGGTTGTCATGAACATGTTCCAGGGTCGCATATGTATCTTTGCTTCCTCGTATCCTGCACCTGGTTGTTTTCACCGTGCCATTGATATGAAATGTTGACCGAAGAGTATTGTTTTCACGACTGTCTCGTTATCCTCTATCTGATGCAACTTTTTAACTGTGCCCTATACTGGCATTCCTAGTGGCAGAATGGGGTACTGATGCACTACGTGAATCTAACTTGAGGTTGGTTGCCATTTTGGTGGCATAAGCAAAAACAGTACAAAGCAGTATACTGATAGTTTATTTTGAGCCTTCTGTTGGTTTTATACACCTAGAGTCATGCTTTGGCCACCTTTTTACCACACGTGAGTTCCACACAGTAATGACATGGCCAACTTTGTGATCAGGCAGCAATTCTTTAGTAAGAAGAATATGAGTTACACTTAGCAACAGTGGTGTCATGGCCAACATTATACTTATTTTTAGGTAGGCACGACATCAGAATTGTTATTAGTCAACCGAACCCAGAAATTGGTGAAATGTAATTACCTTTTATTACAATCAATACTAATAATTTTTATCAAGTAATAAAGATTGCTGATCTCCTTCACCTGATGATGACCATTCTTACAAATACTGCAACTTCACTGTTACTAAGGTTTCTAAGAGTCCCTTGACTGGTTCCTATAGTGTTCTTATGACATTTAAAAGTAAGAGCTTCTACTTACTTCTGTCAGCAGGGATTGAATACCATTCTGGTTTTTCTTCTTAGATGAAGGTGGCCTTTGCTGCAGTATCCAGGACTTCTGCTTATAATGCTATATATCCTGGAAGGCAATGACATAGAACAATTTCTGTTTTCTTCAATAAGGGAATATAAATTTTTCGTAGATCTCTCGTGTATTCTTCAAAGTGATTTACAGTTTTCTTCAATATTCAAAGCCAGAAAGACTACTTACAAACACAGAGTACACAATGAAAATTGACAGTTCAATTAATTTGCTTTTTTTTTTTATTGTCATCAGTCTACTGACTGGTTTGATGCGGCCCGCCACGAATTCCTTTCCTGTGCTAACCTCTTCATCTCAGAGTAGCACTAGCAACCTACGTCCTCAATTATTTGCTTGACGTATTCCAATCTCTGTCTTCCTCTACAGTTTTTGCCCTCTACAGCTCCCTCTAGTACCACGGAAGTCATTCCCTCATGTCTTAGCAGATGTCCTATCATCCTGACCCTTCTCCCTATCAGTGTTTTCCACATATTCCTTTCCTCTCCGATTCTGCGTAGAACCTCCTCATTCCTTACCTTATCAGTCCACCTAATTTTCAACATTCGTCTATAGCACCACATCTGAAATGCTTCGATTCTCTTCTGTTCCGGTTTTCCCACAGTCCATGTTTCACTACCATACAATGCTGTACTCCAGACCTACATCCTCAGAAATTTCTTCCTCAAATTAAGGCCAGTATTTGATATTAGTAGACTTCTCTTGGCCAGAAATGCCTTTTTTGCCATAGCGAGTCTGCTTTTGATGTCCTCCTTGCTCTGTCCGTCATTGGTTATTTTACTGCCTAGGTAGCAGAATTCCTTAACTTCATTGACATTGTGACCATCAATCCTGATGTTAAGTTTCTCGCTGTTCTCATTTCTACTACTTCTCATTACCTTCGTCTTTCTCCGATTTACTCTCAAACCATGCTGTGTACTCATTAGACTGTTCATTCCGTTTAGCAGATCATTTAATTCTTCTTCACTTTCACTCAGGATAGCAATGTCATCAGCGAATTGTATCATTGATATCCTTTCACTTTGTATTTTAATTCCACTCCTGAACCTTTCTATTATTTCAATCATTGCTTCCTTGATGTACAGATTGAAGAGTAGGGGGGAAAGGCTACAGCCTTGTCTTATACCCTTCTTAATATGAGCACTTCGTTCTTGAAAGTCCACTCTTATTATTCCCTCTTGGTTGTTGTACATATTGTATGTGACCCATCTCTCCCTATAGCTTACCCCTACTTTTTTCAGAATCTCGAACAACTTGCATCATTTTATGTTGTCGAATGCTTTTTCCAGGTCGACAAATCCTATGAAAGTGTCTTGATTTTTCTTTAGCCTTGCTTCCCTTATTAGCCGTAACGTCAGAATTGCCTCTCTCATCCCTTTACTTTTCCTAAAGCCAAACTGATCGTCAATTAGTGCATTCTCAATTTTCTTTTCCATTTTTCTGTATATTATTCTTGTAAGCAGCTTCGATGCATGAGCTGTTAAGCTGATTGTGCGATAATTCTCGCACTTGTCAGCTCTTGCCATCTTCGGAATTGTGTGGATGATGCTTTTCCGAAAGTCATATGGTATATCGCCAGACTCATATATTCTACACACCAACATGAATAGTCGTTTTTTTGCCACTTCCCCCAATGATTTTAGAAATTCTGATGGAATGTTATCTATCCCTTCTGCCTTATTTGACTGTAAGTCCTCCAAAGCTCTTTTAAATTCCGATTCTAATACTGGATCCCCTATCTCTTCTAAATCGACTTCTGTTTCTTCTTCTATCACATCAGACAAACCTTCACCCTCATACAGGCTTTCAATGTATTCTTTCTACCTATCTGCTCTCTCCTCTGCATTTAACAGTGGAATTCCCATTGCACTCTTAATGTTACCACCGTTGCTTATAATGTCACCAAAGGTTGTTTTGACTTTCCTGTATGCTGAGTCTGTCCTTCCGACAATCATATCTTTTTCGATGTCTTCACATTTTTCCTGCAGCCATTTCATCTTAGCTTCCCTGCACTTCCTATTTATTTCATTCCTCAGCGACTTGTATTTCTGTATTCTTGATTTTCCAGAACATATTTGTACTTCCTCCTTTCATCAATCAACTGAAGTATTTCTTCTGTTACCCATGGTTTCTTCACAGCTACCTTCTTTGTACCTATGTTTTCCTTCCCAACTTCTGTGATGGCCCTTTTTAGAGATGTCCATTCCTCTTCAACTGTACTGCCTACTGCGCTATTCCTTATTGCTGTATCTATAGCGTTAGAGAACTTCAAACGTATCTCGTCATTCCCTAGTACTTCCGTATCCCAGTTCTTTGCGTATTGATTCTTCCTGGCTAATGTCTTGAACTTCAGCCTACTCTTCATCACTACTATATTGTGATCTGAGTCTATATCTGCTCCTGGGTATGCCTTACAATCCAGTATCTAATTTCGGAATCTCTGTCTGACCATGATGTAATCTAATTGAAATCTTTCTGTATGTCCCGGCCTTTTCCAAGTATACCTCCTCCTCTTGTGATTCTTGAACAGGGTATTGCTATTACTAGCTGAAACTTGTTACAGAACTTAATATGTCTTTCTCCTCTTTCATTCCTTGTCCCAAGCCCATATTCTCCTGTAATCTTTTCTTCTTCTCCTTCCCCTACAACTGCATTCCAGTCACTCATGACTATTAGATTTTCGTCCCCCTTTACATACTGCATTACCCTTTCAATATCCTCATACACTTTCTCTATCTGTTCATCTTCAGTTGGCGACGTCGGCATGTATACCTGAACTATTGTTGTCAGTGTTGGTCTGCTGTCGATTTTGATTAGAACAACCCGGTCACTGAACTGTTCACAGTAACACACCCTCTGCCCTACCTTACTATTCATAACGAATCCTACACCTGTTATACCATTTTCTGCTGCTGTTGATATTACCCGATACTCATCTGACCAGAAATCCATGTCTTCCTTCCACTTCACTTAACTGACCCCTACTATATCTAGATTGAGCCTTTGCATTTCCCTTTTCAGATTTTCTAGTTTCCCTACCACGTTCAAGCTGCTGACATTCCACGCCCTGACTCGTAGAACATTATCCTTTCGCTGATTATTATATCTTTTCTCATGGTAACCTCCCCCTTGGCAGTCCCCTCCCGGAGATCCGAATGGGGGACTATTCCGGAATCTTTTGCCAATGGAGAGATCATCATGACACTTCTTCAATTACAGGCCACATGTCCTGTGGATACACGTTACGTGTCTTTAATGCAGTGGTTTCCATTGCCTTCTGCATCCTCATGTCATTGATCACTGCTGATTCTTCCGCCTTTAGGCGCAATTTCCCACCCCTAGCACAAGAGAATGCCCTGAACCTCTATCCGCTCCTCCACCCTCTTTGACAAGGCCGTTGATAGAATAAGGGTGACTTTTTATGCCGGAAGTCTTCGGCCGCCAATGCTGATTATTTATCAAAATTTAGGTAGTGGCGGGGATCGAACCCGGGGCCGAAGACGTTTAGATTGTGAATCAAAGACGCTACCCCTACACCACGGGTACGATTTTTTAATTTGCTTTACGGAGATTATTTCTATTGTTCTCTAAGGGCATTTATTCTTCAGACAACACAATGCTTCAACACAAGCCAGTGATGAACAGAAATTGTATGCTCAGTGTCCTAGCACGCAGTTCCTCTCGCAAAGTTATTGCAGTCACTGTTCCACCTCGAACACACGCACGGACACTCGATATGACACGACAATGCAAATAAGAAAAACAACCCCACACAACACATGTAACCTTACATTCAACACCTTATTTTGTAACTTTCATAAAGTTTCAAGCATCATTCATTAGTAAGGTATATGGAGGGACACGCGGCACTGTTCTGGAGCTATGTGTAACACCATATACTGCAGCACTAAAGGTTCTTCATTATCGGGTCTACAAAACACGATTGATAAATAAATAAATGAAGGCCTCCTTTCCCAGTGAGTTGTCTTCCTCGGTATCCAGATTGCAGCACGACCTCAGAACTGGCACTAACTGGTCCACAGGCTTCTGGATTTCATCTAAAAGTCCACATTGTCAATCCAATGTGAAGAATGAAAATGTGTTGCTGAAGATGAATGTTTGTGTCTTTTCAGCAAGATATTCAAATAATTGCATTTTTAAGGAATTCTCTGCAATCACAATGCATGATTCATGTACAGCAAGACTTCAAGTAATGAAGATGGAGGTGGTTGTGCTTACTGAAATACCAGCAGTCGTATTGAAATGAAATTTAATCTCCCCGAGGAAGTCACGATTATGATGGCTGAGCTTTTGTCTATTCGACCCCTTCAATACATAAAGTAATGCTTGGGCCCCTTCTAGTTTCAGATTAGTGCTGCAACTATTAAGTCATCTGCACAACACAAGATACAACCTCATAACAGAAAATGACATTATGCGCCTGATGTTGTTGTCGTTGTTGTGGTCTTCAGTCCTGTAACTGATTTGATGCAGCTCTCCATGCTACTCTATCCTGTGCAAGCTTCTTCATCTCCCAGTACCTACTGCAGCCTACATCCTTCTGAATCTGCATAGTGTATTCATCTCTTGGTCTCCCTCTATGATTTTTACCCTCCACACTGCCCTCCAATACTAAATTGGTGATTCCTTGATGCCTCAGAACATGTCCTACCAACCGATCCCTTCCTCTAGTCAAGTTGTGCCACAAACTCCTCTTCTCCCCAATTCTATTCAAAACCTCTTCATTAGTTATGTGATCTAACCATCTAATCTTCAGCATTCTTCAGTAGCACCAAATTTCAAAAGCTTCTATTCTCTTCCTGTCCAAACTATTTATCATCCTTGATTCACTTCTGTACATGGCTGCACTCCATACAAATACTTTCAGAAACGACTTCCTGACACTTAAATCTATACTTGATGTTAACAAATTTCTCTTCTTCAGAAATGCTTTCCTTGCCATTGCCAGTCTACATTTTATATACTCCCTACTTCGACCATCATCAGTTATTTTGCTCGCTAAATAGCAAAACTCCATTACTACTTTAAGTCTCTCATTTCCTAATCTAATTCCCTCAGCATCACTCGAATTAACTTGACTACATTCCATTATCCTCATTCTGCTTTTGTTGATGTTCATCTTATGTCCTCCTTTCAAGACACTGTCCTTCCCGCTCAACTGCTCTTCCAAGTCCTTTGCTGTCCCTGACAGAATTACAATGTCATCAGCGAACCTTAAAGTTTTTACTTCATCTCCATGGATTTTAATACCTTTTCCAAATTTTTCTTTCGTTTACTTTACTGCTTGCTTAATATACAGATTGAATAACATCGGGGAGAGGCTACAACCCTGTCTCACTCCCTTCCCAACCACTACTCCCCTTTCATGTCCCTCAACTCTTATAACTGCCATCTGGTTTCTGTACAAATTGTAAATAGCCTTTCACTCCCATTATTTTACCCCTGCCACCTTCAGAATTTGAAAGAGATTATTCCAATCAACATTGTCAAGAACTTTCTCTAAGTCTACAAATGCTAGAAACGTAGGTTTGCCTTTTCTTAATCTAGCTTCTAAGATAAGCCGTAGGGTCAGTATTGCCTCACGTGTTCCAACATTTCTGCAGAATCCAAACTGATCTTCCCTGAGGTTGGCTTCTACATTTTTCCATTCGTCTGTAAAGAATTCGCTTTAGTATTTTGCAGCTGTGACTTATTAAACTGATAGTTCAATAATTTTCATATCTGTCAACACCTGCTTTCTTTGGGGTTGGAATTATTATATTCTTCTTGAAGTCTGAGGGTATTTTGCCTGTCTCATACATTTAGCTCAACAGATGGTAGAGTTTTGTCAGGACTGGCTCTCCCAAGGCCGTCAGCAGTTCTAATGGAATGTTGTCTACTCCCGGGGCCTTGTTTCGACTCAGGTCTTTCAGTGCTCTGTCATACTCTTCATGCAGTGTCATATCTCCCATTTCATCTTCATCTACTTCCTCTTCCATTTCCATAATATTGCCCTCAAGTACATCACCCTTGTATAGACCCTCTATATACTCCTTCCACCTTTCCGCTTTCCCTTCTTTGCTTAGAACTGGGTTTCCATCTTATCTCCAAAGGTCTCTTTAATTTTCCTGTAGGCAGTATCTATCTTACCCCTAGTGAGATAAGCCTCTACATCCTTACATTTGTCCTCTAGCCATGCCTGCTTAGCCATTTTGCACTTCCTGTCGATCTCATTTTTGAGACGTTTGTATACCTTTTTGCCTCCTTCATTTACTGCATTTTTGTATTTCCTCCTTTCATCAATTAAATTCCATATCTCTTCTGTTACCCAAGGATTTCTACTACCCCTTGTCTTTTTACCTACTTGGTCCTCTGCTGCCTTCAGTACTTCATCCCTCAAAGCTACCCATTCTTCTTCTACTGTATTTCCTTCCCCCATCCTTTTCAATTGTTTCCTTGTGCTCTCCCTGAAACTCTGTACAACCTCTGGTTTAGTCAGCTTATCCAGGTCCCATCTCCTTAAATTGCCACCTTATTGCAGTTTCTTCAGTTTTAATCTACAGTTCATAACCAATAGATTGTGGTCAGAGTCCACATCCGCCCTTGGAAATGTCTTACAGTTTAAAACCTGGTTCCTAAATCTCTGTCTTACCATTACAGAATCTATCTGAAACCTGTCACTATCTCCAGGTTTCTACCATGTGTACAACCTTCTTTTATGATTCTTGAACCAAGTGTTAGCTATGATTAAGTTATACTCTGTGCAAAATTCTACAAGACGGCTTCCTCTTTCATTTCTTCCCCCCAATCCATATTCACCTATTACGTTTCCTTCTCTTCCTTTTCCCACTGTCGAGTTGCAGTCACCCATGACTATTAAATTTTCGTCTCCCTTCACTATCTGAATAATTTCTTTTATCTCATCATACATTTCTTCAATTTCTTCGTCATCTGCAGAGCTAGTTGGCATATAAACTTTTACTACTGTAGTAGGCCTGATGTTACAGGTGACAAATAAGAATCATGAAGTTACCACATGCTGGGTTAAAGCATACTGTGGAATATCTGGGAAAGAAAATGTAGAAGAGCTCACAAAATCAGCCCTCTATGACAGAGTGATGTCTTCACACCTTTCTCAGCTGCACGAACAGATACAACGCTACAAGGCACCCCTTGCAGTATCTGTTCACCATCACTAGGAATTTGCCAATGTGTACCACCATATGGCTCTGCTTGAGACTTCAGAATATATCGCCCTTTATATGCCTTTGCATTGGAAGACAAGTCCACTTCCAATTTTGTGATATGTAATGTATGAAATTGAACGTCCATACTTCTCTTTAATGTGTTAAATCTTGTATGTATGCTGACAGCTGTGAGGCCAGCTCAGATGCCAAAACAAATAAAAAATTATAACAGATTAAACTGTGGGTTTTTAGTGAAACACTGCATATATTGTTAACCAAACAAAACATTTTTTTCAGCCCTGTTTCACCAACTTTATTATTATTGTATGACTAGGTTTCAGTTTATAAGCCCACTTCATACAAGGGTCTTTTCAATAATATTGGGGGACAAACCAGAAGCCTTTACATATACGAGGATCAGAATAACAAAGTTACTGAGCCGACATAAAAATAACCATCCGCGAACAAGATTGGCTGTGCTTCCAATTTGTTCACAGTTGTTGCATTGCTTCTCGAGCACAACAGTCATGGCCAGAAACACAACTGTCATGATTTGTTTTTGTTATGTTGTTCCTTCTTTAGGGTGCTCAACATTGCAGTCAACCTTGCCCATAAACTGGCTGTAAGAGACAAATAGGGCTCGATCACAAAGCATGATGCCACCCTAAAATGCAAACTAAGGTCACATATGCTCCCTTCTACTCCTCCTAATATGAACACATTTGATACCTCTGAATGGTACAATGGAGGAAGTGAGTGAAGACAGACCATTACAAATATTGATATCAGATCTGACCAGCCGCTAAGAGTCAAGCCCAGAGCTGAACACTGGCTGATCATGAAGATGATACATCTACATCTACACCTACATCTAAATCTATACTCTGCAAACAACACTGAGGTGCATGGCAGAGGTATGTCCCATTGTGCCAGTTATTATGGTCTCTACCAGTTACATCCACATATGGAGTGCAGGAAGAATGATTGTTTAAATGGCTCTGTGTGTGCAGTAATTGTTCTGATCTTATCTTCACAGTCCCTATGTAAGCGATAAGCAGGGGATTCCTGTATATTCCTAGAGTCATCATTTAAAGCCCATTCTTGAAACATTGTTAATATACTTTCTCAGGATAGTTTGTGTCTACCTTCAAGAGTCTTCCAGGTCAGTTCCTTCAGTATCTCTGTGACACTCTCCCACAGTATAAACAAACCATTCATGCTGCCCTTCTCTGTATATGTCTAGTATCCTCCGTTAGTCCCATCTGGTGTGGGTCGCACACACTTGAGCAATAGTCTATAACTGCTTGCATAAGTGATTTGCTTGTTTTTTTTTTCTTTTTTTGTTTTAGGGTGCAGAAACAACTGGGCCACACACGTCCAATTCAAAGCTATAGAACACAAAGACAGAGAGGAGTTAAAAATGATTAATGTAAGAGAAGACAGCTAAAAACAGAGATGTGGAGAAAGGGCTATGAAAGACACCGTACAGAAACGGAGGTCCAGAACTAAAATTTAAATGGCCTTCAACATATTGTTATGACAGATAAAAAGTAAAATGTGGTCAACAGCCCATGCATTGTTCACTAAAACGGCCGATAACTTAGACAGCAAACCCAGGTGGGAACGTATGTGGTTAAAAACGAGCATTCTGTCAGGAAATGGTGGACAGTTAAAACTTGTGTACAATGTGTACAACGTGGTGGGGAAGCGCCACTTAAGAAATGATTATGGCTAAAAAGGCAGTGCCCAATACGCAACCTAGTTAAAATTACTCTCTTGGAGGGTGGGTCGAGAAGAAAGGCTTCATAAGGTCAGGAGGAAAGGCTTAATAATCTGCAGTTTATTCCCACAAAGAGAGGACCAATGGCGATGCCAAAGTGACGCCACCTCCCGACAGACAGCAACAAAGAGATCACGAAAGGGAATACAGGAACTAGTGGTCTGAGGTACGAGGACTACAGCTGTGGCAGCTGCATCAGCAACCTCATTTCCTGGCAAACCGACGTGACCAGGAACCTATATAAACATCACAGTGGCACCAGTAAGAGTGAGCAAGTGACAGTTTTCCCGGACCTGGTGCACTAAGGGACAGGCAGTGTACAGCGCACATAGATTATGAAGGGCACGGAGTGAGTCTGAGCAGAGGATACAATTGAAAAGGCTGCGCCACCAGATGTACTGTGTGGACTGATAAGGGCAAAGAGCTCGGCTGTAAATACCGAGCAGTGTACCGGAAGCCGATATCGAAAGACACGGGTGGCAATAGCGAAGGCAATCCGAGAGCCGTCAGTGTACACAAAGGTACTATTGCGAAGTTCCGTGTGAAGGTCGTGAAACTGAAAGTGACAGGTCGAGGCAGGAGTAGTGTCCTTAGGAAGTGAATGAAGGCCAAGGTTAACACAGGTCGTTTCATGAGGCCAATGTGGTGAAGGGTTCACACCCACTGGGAAAGTTGCAGGTAGTGTGAATTTAAGCTACTGTAGCAAGTGCCAAAAGCAGACTCCAGGAGGTAACAGAGAAGAGGGATGCACCCCATACTGGTGATCAAAGGAATCGTCGAAGAAGGAGGCATAGGCTGGGTCGTTACACGTGGAATGCATACCTGCTGAGGGGAAAGTCACAGCAGTAGGACAGTGGCAGTTCAGCAACTTCAGCATACAGACTCTCAACCTGGCTAGTGTAAATGGCACCCGTGGCCATACGGATGCCACAGTGGCGGATAGTGTTGAGATGGCGTAAGAGGGATGGATGTGCAGATGCGTAGACGAAGCACCATTAGTCGAATTTCGAACGTACAAACGACCAGTACAACCAGAGGATGGTCGTCCGATTGGCACCCGGGAAGTACCATTGAGGACATGTAGGGCTTTAAGGAACTGCATACAGCGGGCTTCCAGGTAAGAAACCAGGGAGGACCAAGAGAGTTTCCTATAGAGCACGAGCTTCAGGAATTTCGTACTTCAAGTGAATGGTAGGGCAACACCCCAGGATGTGAAGGTGGTGCGAGAAACCAATTGCGCCACCAGAAATTCGTACAGATGTTTTCGTCAGTGGGAAATGAAAGCCATTGTCAAAGCTCAGGGAGTAGAGATGATCAACAAATTGCTGAAGACGCCGCTCAGTGAGACAGGTCCGTGGAGAACTGCAATAGACGGCAAAATCGTCAACAAAAAGGGAGCCGGAGATGCGGCGGGATACAGGCCATTATAGGGTTAATGGCGACAGTGAAAAGGATGACGCTCAGGATGGAATCCCGAGACACACCATTGTCCAGGATAACGGTATCCGACAAGGCAGAACCCACAAGCACCTCTGAAACTAGGTATTTTAAAAATTCCTGAAGGAAATGGGGCAGGTGGCCACGGAAGCCCCACATGTAGATGGTACGGAGGATACCAGTTCTCCAGCTGGTGTCGTAGGCCTTCTCCAAATCAAAAAACGTGAACACAGTCCGAGATTTCTGCAGAAAACCATCTGTGACGTGGGTGGACATAGTGACGAGATGGTAAACTGCAGAACAGCGTGCTCGAAATCCACACTGTACAGTCGTTAGTAAATTTCGAGACTTGAGCCACCATACTTACTGGGCTTGAATCGTATGTTTCATGACCATGTGAACACAGCTGGTGAGAGAAATTGGGCAGTTGCTAGAAGGAAGGTGTTTGTCCTTACTGGGCTTAGGTACGGGTACAATGGCGGCTTCACACCAGCTTCTGAGAAACGTGCCCTCTGCTCAGATGAAGTTGTACCTATTACACAGAAAGTGGTTGCCTGCAAGAGAAAGGTGCTGAAACATCTAAATGTGGCAGTGGCTGGCCCTGGGGTGGAGGATCAGGAGGAACTGAGAGCACTCTCATAGCAAAGGCGGCATTGTAGCACTCACGATTCTGAGAACACGAGGGTATGACTCGAGCCTCCTCTGCTCATTTACGATGGAGGAAGGCAGGGTAATAGTGGGAAGAGCTCAAAATTTCCTAAAAATGGCCACCCAGGGTGATGGAGATAGCAATAGGGCCCACGATGACACTGTCTGCTACTGTCAGGCTGGAAATTGGGGTACGGACCTCGGTCCCACTGAACTGTCAGAGGCTGGCCCACGTGACAGAGGAACGAGTGGAACTGTTAAAAGAACTAGTGAATGAAATCCAGCTAGTGTTCTTGCCAACCCGAAGAACACAACGACACTGTGCACGCATGTGTTTATAACAAATGCAGTTTGCCATCGTAGGATGATTGTTAAAAATGCAGAGAGCATGTCTGCATGCACAAATTATGTTGTGGCATGCCTCAGTCCAGCAAGGGACTGGGACATGGTGTGGTAAAGAAAAAGTGCAAGGAATGGAATGTTCTGCAGCAGAAAGTACACATTTGTAAGATATTCCACCCGGTCATGAAAACTGGAGATATCTTGTTCTCCGAAGGTCGCCACAGAGGAGTAAAGCCACCGGTCAGGCTTAGTAAGCTGCCATTTGGGTGTGCACGCAGGTGGGGTAGGAGTCAGCAGACGGTTAGCACATGGAAAATGGATGCTCGAGTAGGTGTCAGAAAGAAAAGAGCACTCGAGGCGATGAGCAAGCTGGGCAGTGCAGAAGGAGAGGTCTAAAGGGGAATAGCTGTGCGAGGAGTCAGAAAGGTATGTGGGGGCTCCTGTGTTAAGGCAGAAGAGGTTAAGGTGGCTAAGCAGATCTGTCAGATCCGGGGAGAGCCCAAAAGGAGATGATGCATATTAAAGTCATCGAGTAGCAGAAATGGGTGAGGTATCTGTCCAATAAATTGAAGGAACTCTGTCCTGGTGACAGCGAATGTCAGAGAGACCTAAATGGTACAAAGGGAAAAAGTCAGGTGAGGAAGGAATAGGTGAACTGCAACAGCTTGAAGTCAGGGAGACTGGTCGACTCTGAACGTCGTCCCGTATGAGCAGTATGACACCCCAGTGAGATGGGATGCCGACCTCAGGGGGAAGGTCAAAACAGACCGGAAAGAAATGCGCAAGCTCAAAGTGGTCACGAAGATGCATTTTTAGTTCCTGAAGGGAACGTACCATTGGAGGAGAATCGTGACGAAGAAAAAATTAAGAGTTGTCATCTCGGCAGCAGCCGAGTGCCGAACTGCAAAGACTCACTGCTACAGGGCACAGAAGCAAGAGGATCCTACTCCGTGAGGTCCACAGAAGCAATGGCTTTCTCGTGCTGTCAGTCTGTGGAGTCCGACGCAGAAAAACAGTCGGTGGTGTGCACTGGCGAAACGGAGGCCGGCTGGGTGTAGGTATCTCGTGGTGACACCGTCGAAGGGGATCTTCGAGTCGGTGAAGGAACAGACCGTTTGCTTCTGTAGGACTTTTTCGAGTCTTTCCTGTTAGCAGCAGAAGACTCAGGTGTCGGTCGGCTGGAGAGACGGAGCAAGTCTTCATGGGAGTACTCCTTCTGTGCTTGCCAGCCTGACAGTTGTGTAGCTAGGGGCTTCGCCCCTTGAGGCGAGGGTTTGGTGGCTTTTTGCACAGCTGGTCAAGGGGACGATGATGCTACCTGGGCGCTGGGCATTTCACAACCTCATAGATGAATTTGAAGCCTCATCTCTGCATGTCCACGTCCTTCGTGGAGCAAAATGTAGCAAGAACAGCACTGTTAGTGCGAGACGTTAGAACTCAGGGTTCACAACTAGCCAATAACTTGCAAGCGCACATTTTCCTTTACCGGATCTCCTGGACAGCCCGCTCATCGAGATACACAGGACAATCTCGAGAGAAGATGGCACGGCTGCCATTGCAGTTGATACAGTGGGTAGAAGGAGGTGAACAATCGCCCTCGTGTGCATCCCTACCACAGGTTAGACATTTGACCGAGTGTCGATAACATGTTTTAGTGTGACACTGGGAACAGTGCATTGCGTTCAGAATGTACAGTCAGACTGTGATAATTTCATACCCTGCTTTGATTTTGAAAGGAAGCACCACTCTATCAAAAGTGAGAAAAGAGTTGTCTGGCTACTAAGGAGGAATCGATCTTTCTCATCACCCGATGGACAGCAATGACAGCTACTGATAACAACTTAACACACAATTTACATAATGTGTTTGAATAACACACTGTGAATCCGTCTCCATCTATCGCGTATGTACTAATTTACTTACGTAACCGCTCGAAAGTAAGCTGAAAAAAAGTGACGTACATATGCCACTCTTTGGCCAAAAGAAAAACAGATAGTAAACATGGAGTTAGAAAAACAAATATACATGAATGGTAAAAACAGGAGATCTACAGAAGAAATGAAATGAAGGCGTTTGTGGAAGCCACTGATTTTACAAGCAAGTTCTACAGTGCACATAAACACAGACAAACAGTTTTACATTCGAATGAAGGAGCACACAGGAGAAAGCACATAGATTAAGAGTGACGATCTTTGGCACACTGAACACACTGGGTGCAGGGGAAGGGCAGGGGGTAGGAGGGGAGGGGGGGGGTGAAGAAGCCACTGTGAGAAGGGAAGTGTGAGGGTAGGGGAGAGGGTAGAGTCAGGTGTGGAAACCCAAGGGGGGGAGGGAGTGGAGGGGGAGAACTAGAAGAGGGGAGGGGGAGGGAGAAAGGTAGCTCTGGAGAAAAAGGGGAAGGCAGGAAAGGGAGGGGAGGGTTAAAGCTGATAGGAGGGGTATATGGAAGGAACGAGGACATCATCAGAAAGGGGGAGTTGGCGGAAGCCATCTTGGGCAAGAGTGTGGGGTATGTGAAGATGGAGAGCAGGTGCGATGCAAGATTATGGGCGCGGCAGCAGGATGGGGTGGGAGAAGATGGGAGAGACAAGTGGGTGGGGAGGATCGAACTTGTGGGAGCCGTATCTGGTCGAAGGAAAGGAGGAGGTGCGGGAAAGGGATCAAGTCGTAAAGGATCTGCACGGGGGATGGGAGGCAGATGTGGTAGATGAGGCGGAGTGCGTGGCGTTCAAGGATTTGAAACAGCCTAAAATTGGTGGGGGGGGGGGGGGGGGGAGATATCCAGGAAGGGTGGGCATAACAAAGGAGGGGGTGGATGAGGGACTTACAAGTGTGGAGGATTGTGGAGGGGTCCAGACCCCATGTTCGGCCAGAGAGGAGTTTCAGGAGGTGGAGACGCGTTTGTGCCTCAGCTTGGACTGTCCGGAGATGGGGGGGTTCAGAAAAGGCGGCGGTCGAGGGCGACGCCGATGTACTTGAGGGTGGGGTCAAAGGAAATGGGGTGGCCATAGATTGTAAGGTAGAAATCCCGGAGAAAGAAGGAAGGGGTAGTGTGGCATACGATGATTGCCTGGGTTTTGGAAGGACTGACATTGAGCAGCCACTGGTTGCACCAAGTGGTGAACACGCCAAGATGGCATTGGAGAAGGCATTGGGAGCGTTGAAGGGTGAGGGTAAGGGCAAGGAAGGCGATGTCATCGACATATTGGAGGAGGTGGATGGGGGGTTGGGGTGACGGCATGTCCGCCATATACAGAAGGTAGAGAACAGGGAAGACGACGAAACCTTGGGGCACACTGGTGAAGGGGTAGAAGGTGCAGAATCGGTGTTGTGGATGGTAACATAAGAAGGGCGATGAGTAAGGAAGGAGGCGATGAGATGGACGTAATTAATACGAAAGGCGAAGGTTTGGAGCTTGAAGAGGAGACCGGAATGCCATACACAGTCATAGGCACATTCAAGATCGGGGGAGAAGAAGATGGCAGAGCGATGGGAACTGAATTGTTCGGAGAGGAGGTGAGGTGAGTGAGCTTCAGGAGAAGGTCATCGGCAGAGGAGGGGGGTCAGAAGCCACAATGGGTGGGGAGGAGGATGTGGTGCAGGTGGAGATGCTGGTGGATTCGTCGCATGAGGATGGATTCCAAGACCTTGCTGAAGACCGAGGTGACACTGATAGGACGGTAGGAGGAGACGTTAGAGGGTGGTTTGGTGGGATTGCGGAACATCAGGATCCGGGAGGTTTTCCACAGGTCAGGTTAGTAGCCGCAGGACAGGACCACATTATAGATGGTAGCCAGGATGGTGAGGAAGGAAATGCGAGCTTTGTGGAGATGATGGTAGGTGACATGGAAAAGACCGGGAGTGGTGTTGCATTTTGAGTGAAGCATGGCTATGATGTCTTGAGTGGTGATGGGGTTGTTAAGATCCATGTGTGGGATGTTGTCTTAGTATCGGAAGCTAGGAGCGAGTGGAGGGGCAGAGGTGTCAGTCCGATCACGGACGTCGGGGAAGAGGGAGTAATCGAATAGAGGATCATCGGGGATTGTAAGGAAATTGGAAAGGTAGGATGCAAAATGATTGGAGGTTGTTGGGAAAGCGTTGTTCATTATGAAGATGGAGATACTGTGGAGAGGGTTTAGATCCAGTAAGGCGGTGGAAGGCTGACCAGTACTTAAATGAGTTTATAGGTAGGGTAGCATTTAGGTAGGTGGAGGTCTGATGCCAATCCAGGCGTTTTTGGCCACAAGCAAATTCCAAATGTGTCTCTGGAGTTGCCAGTGGTGTCGGAGTGTATCCCAGTCCCGTGTATGGAGGAAGGATGGTAGAGACGACGGGATTCTTGCAGGAGGAGGATGGCATGTGGGGGTAAAGTGGGACAGTGTGGGTAAAGGGCGGTAGTGGGAATGTGAGCCTCAGTCAAGGTCTGCTGGAGAAAGGAGGCGGCATGAGTGATGTCATCAGGGTGGTGGTAGGTGACGGGGAAGCTTTCAACCCGGGTATTGAGGGTGTCCCCCCGGAAGGCATTCCAGTTGGCACGGGAGTAGTTGTGGACATACTTCGGGGCAGGGTCATTGCGAGGAGGTTACGTCCGTCTGACACAGTAAGGAGGATGGATAGATGGTCACTACCGATGGGGTCGAGGACGTCCACTGTAATGCGTCCAAGGAGGTTGGGGGAGGCCAGGGCTACATCGAGAGAGGTATGAGATTCAGGGTGGGTGTGCTGTGGAAGGGGGAGGAGATCACCTTGCAGGGAGGCAAGGAACCGATGCCACCGACAGAGCTGGGCGTGGGTCGAGTACGGATGTTGAGGCCGGTGGCAATCACAAAGGAGGAGAAGGTAGGGTCAATGAGGGAAATGAAGTCAAATGGGATGGGGGCTGCAGGACAGACATAGACAGTGGTGCAGGTAATGGTAAGGCTGGAGAAGAAGAGGGTAAGGATTAGGTGTTCAGTGGGGTTGGGTCGAACAGGGAAACTGGTGAAGAAAAGGAAGAATGGAACTAACAATACCACTTACCTTCATACATATACTGAAAGAGGAAGACGGAATTGTCCGAAATAAATCTCTCTCAGTACAGAAAAGGGTGAGTTCCTGGAGGATTAACACTGTGTGCCAGACAGGGACTCGAACCCAGAGCTTTTGCCTTTTGCTCCACCGACTGAGCTACCTGAGCACGACTCACGACCTGCCCTCACAGCTTTATTCCTGCCAGTACCTTATCTCCTACCTTCGAAACATGACAGAAGTTCTGCATACCTTGGGCATTAGCACTCCTGGGAGAAGGGATATTGCAGAGGAATAGCTCAGGCACAAGCAAGGAGAGTGATGGAAATGAGATCTGCCCCACTCATGGGTGTGTCCCTGTTCGAGTTCAGTGCAAGCACAACTTCTCACAGGAAAGGTTTCCTGGCATCTGCAGCCATACTGTTCATCACAAATGGAAAAAGTGCATATACTTCAGCACACACATTTAGTGCAGTCAGTTTCAAAACACTGTAATATATTTTTAATTTCAAAATTACAAATAGAAAAAACACAAATTAACAAGTAAAGAATTTCTGATGTTCATTAGTAATCTACATCTACGTCTCCATCCACATTCCGCAAACCACTGTAAGGTGCACCAAAGGGGTACATAATATTGTGCCAGTTATTAGGGTTTCTTCCTGTTCCATTCACATATGGAGTGCAGGGAGAATAATCCATTCAATGCCTCTGAGCATCCAGTGATTATTCTAATCTTATCTTCACGATTCCTATGTGAGTGATACATAGGGAGTTGCTGTGTAATCCTTGAGACATCATTTAAAGCCAGTTTTGAAAGTCTGTTAATAGACTTTCTCGGGATAGTTTAAGTCTATCTTCAAGAGCCTTCAAGTTCAGTTCCTACAGTATCTCCGTGATATTCTCCCATGGATTAAACAAACCTGTGGCCATCCGTGCTGCCCTTCTCTGTCTACGTTCAGTATACCCTGTTAGTCCTATTTGGAATAGATCCCACACACTTGAGCAATAATCTAGAACCAGTCACATGAGTGATCTTTTAAGCAATCTCCTTTGGAGACTGATTGCATTTCCCAGTATTCTACCAATAAACCAAAGTCTCCCACCTGCTATGCCTACAACTGAGCATATGTGATCATTGCACTTCATATCCCTACAAAGTGTTACACCCAGGTGTTTGTACCAGTTGGCTGATTCCAACGGAGACTCATTGATATTACAGTTCTTTTACTTTGTGAAGTGCACAATTTTAAATTTTTGAGCATAAAAGAAAATTGCCAAATCTTTGCACCACTTTGAAACCTTAGCAAGATCTGACTAAACATCTGTGCAGCTTCTTTCAGACAATACTTCATTACACATAACTGCATCCTCTGCAAAAAATCTGAGGTTACAAATAATATCATCTGGGTGGTCATTATTATACAATGTGAACAGCAAGTCGTCCTAACACACATACCTGTGGCACTCCTGAATTTACTTCTACATCTGATGATGACTCTCCCTGCCAAAAGCCCTCAATCCAGTCACACATGTCACTTGATACCTCATATGATTGTACTTTTAACAAAAGTGTAGGTTCAATATTGAGTCAAAACTTTTTGGAAATCAAGAAACACTTCATCTACCTGATTGCCTTGATCTAATGCTTTCAGTACATCATGTCAGAAAAGTGTGAACTGGGTTTTACGTGGTCAACGTTCTCAAAATCCATCATGGCTGGCATTGAGGAGACCATTCTGTTCAGATGCCTCATTAGCTTTGAGCCCAGAATATGTTCTAAGATTCTACACAAATTGATGTCAAGGACATTCGACAGTAGTTTTGTGGATCACTTCTACTACCCTTTTTGTAGGCAGGTGTGATCTGTGTTTTTTTTTTTCAAAAACTGTGCAGTTTTTTATTAAAAGGACCAATGACAAATTATAGTTAGAAAAGGAGCTTACACAGCACAGATTCAGTATAGAATATGACAGGAATTCCATTGGGTCCTGGAGCTTTGATCAATTTTAACAATTTCAGCTATTTCTCAACACCACTGACACTAGCACTTATTTCATCACCTTTCCAGTGGTATGAGGATTAAACTGGGGAAATTCCCCTAGGTATCCTTTGTCAATGAACATTTGAAAATGGAGTTAACCATTTCAGCTTTTGTTTTGCTGCCCTCAATTTCAGTTTCTGTCTCATTCACTATTGAATGGACACTAACTTTGGTGCCACTAACACCATTTACGTTTGTCCAGATTCTTTTGGGTTCTGTGAAAGATCATTTGACAATATTCTGCTACAGTAAACACTGAAAGCAACATGTAACATCCGTTACATTATCAAAAGAAGTCAAACACAAAAAAGCCTTTATTGCTATCTCAACTGTGTTACCACATCAATCACCATTTCTTCAATATGTCCGTAAAGTTTTCACCCCAGAATAAGAGCTGTTCCAAAAAGAGGAATTTCTGGAGATGTATTGAAGATGAATATGCTAAATGACAGTTAAGAACTATTCTCCACGTCTAAGGAGGAATGAAAGGAATTTCTCCTTCAGTGATTCAGAGCTTTGTCAAAAGCCACCCCTGAAAATTATTCACTGCAGTTTTAAAGATTACTCACTGATGATCTAATGTGAAAAATTACTTGTGTAAATACTCCATTCTGAAGTCATCCTTTAAATATGGGCTGTACAGAAGTACATTCCTCAAGTATTTAAAGCAAAAAGCTGTAATTACTCACCCAAAAGCCCATTCTGTCCAAGCAATTTACATGAGCTGCACAGAGATATTCTCCTACTCAACTTTCGGTCACCACACAAGAATCAAATCAATGTTTGAGATATGCGCATTGGATGTCAATGAAATGGTGGAAATTTGTGGCACCTGTTACAGTTCCAGTATTTTCAAACAATATGCATAAAATTAAAGACAATGTTTAAAACAAACAATGGAAAATCCAGGATGGAATAATGACAATATTTTGAAAAGGACAGACTGCTACTAACCATACAGTGGAAATGATGTATCACACACAGGCACAACAAAAATACTTTCAGAAAGTAAGCTTTTGGCCAAAAAGACCTTCATAATGATTCCATAATTTGAGGTTCAACAGCTGTAAAGTATTTCATACAATAGATTTTAACCATCAGCTGTTTATTAGGTAAAACCCTGTAATGTCTGTCTATTTGATATGATTGTCAATGTACTAAGACAACTTATGTCAGGTGTTTGTATAATTTCACTTGATAATTTTTATATTGCTTAACTTCAAATGGATATGGGATGCTTTTACTAGTCTGTTGTACCCTACAACCTGGATGATGGATAATAACTGAAAGTGATAGATGACTAATGGGACAAATAAACAGCTGGTGGTTCAAATGCATTTTAGTAGAAAAAGACCTTTGTCAGAATAAGTCAACACATGTTTGATTCTTTTCCTTGTGCCAGTCTGTGACTCAACATCTTCGCTATAGGGTCAGTATCAACCTATTCTTTTCATAAAACTTTTTTGAAGACAATGTTTGTAATACGAAATCACAAGCAGAAAAATACACAGTCAAGTGACAAAGGTACTTTGTTTTTGATTGCCTTCACATTCCATTCATACTACACTGCACCTTTTCATTTGTCCTAGGGTCCTGACCGACATTCCTTCCTTATTCTTGACCAGGTCTTTTCCCTTCACTCCCTTTTCCTATCCAAAGTTCTGTGCACTGAAAAGACTAAATGAGCAGTACACAATTATTTTTGTTACTAACCTCATTTGATCCAAATATGTACAAATGTAACAGAACTGAATGTCAGGAATAACTGATTGAGGTATTGCATTTGTCAAGACACGAACCTCAAATTCAGGAGGCTGGAGGCTTGTGCACTCTCATTCATCCTAACTTATGTTTTCTTATATCACTTATTGCCAAAGTATTTGTATTTATTTATTGGTTCCATAATGATATGGTATGTCGTTTCCACATATAATATAAGATCCATCAGGTTTGAGGCAATAAATACAATTTATACATACCACCACTATGAATTTTAAATAGATCTTACAGGCCAATAAATGTTGCATATTGGTACCACAATTAGAAAACAAACAAGATTATTGAAAGCAATAAGTATAGTTAAAATATGTGAACAATTACAATAATTTTAATGGCATTGCAGAAACTCAAACAGAATATCAGTAGTGGCCAAAGGAGAATTGTTCCTGTTTGACTTCAAACATGTATAAATTTGATATCTGTTTTAAGTGTGATGGTATATTATACAGCATAATGTTCATATCATATACTCCTCCCCCTACAAATGTTTGTACTTTTGTGTCAATGTGTTCTACCTAATATCATAAAGGTGCAAAGTAAAGTTATGCTTGAAGATGCTTACTTATTTTAAAGCACTTCCTTTTGTAAATATCTGGCTTCATAGATGTGTAAAAGAGGCAGGGGTATTAAACTGAGAGTTTTTAATATTGGTTTAAGGGAATCTCTATATTTGGTTTGTTTTATTTTTCTAACAATTTTTGTATGTGGGTTAAAAGTTTTTCTGCCAATTACGGACTTCCCACAATAGATAATCAGTCGTGGTCAGATACCGCAATGGTACACTGCTCGGGCACATGGGTTGTATTGCATGAGGATTCTTACAGTGGTTGTGAATGTATTTTAATTTTCATTTAGATTATTCAGGTGCATCTGCTCCATGCATTAGAGTTTTTTTACCGTCTATTTACTAACTCTCTCAACTTTTGCAATATTATTCTTTAAAGTTAGTTTACAGAGAAATTCTAAGAATATTACCGCTTCAACCTGAGCACGTGATAACAATATGACATATGACTGTTAACAATACTATGAACATAACATAAAGGAAATTCATAAACTATGGTAAACCTGTATCTGTGTGGGGGATATGATGTATATTCTCCTGAAGACAAACCCAGAATCTTGACCCAAGTGCCACCTTAAAAGTAGAAAAAACATATTTCTGTTTAATTAAGGTAACAAATGTAATTCAGAACAGAACCAAAGATTAACTTCCATATCATATCCCACAAACTAATGTATGATTTCTGGATGAAACATTCGTAAAAGGTGATAGTAATTACAGAATGCATTAGGTTCTATAATGAACAGTAGTTTTATTTAATAGTCTATCATAGGATGGAACAGAAACTCAGAAACATCACAATGAGTGACTACCTCTGCTGTACGGTGCACTGAAAATCTCAGTTTCTACTGTCCAGGATATAGGTTTGATATCTTTCATTACAAAATACGCTGATATGCATTCCACAGAGCGAAATACAGTGACATGCTATAGATGAATGCTGTGTGAAGAGGTATAGCACTGCACTTTGGTACACTTAAGTGCAAGTAACATATCTTACATTTCCTCAAACATATTTTTTTATATGTACCAAACTCTTCAGACAGATGTGTGCTGCTGCAAACTGACCGTTTTTTCTAAAATATTTTATATCCTATTTCAAACAGTTGCGATGAGGGGGAAGGGGGGGGGGGGGGGAGGGCAATCACTATCAACTTTTTCCCTCATTCGGAAGTATCCTAGATCCGATACTGGACATCCCCGCCCCAACCCCCCGCATTAACTACTCCACCATAACAACCCCTTCCCTATCAACCTTTGTAAAGTTAACCATTTTGCTTTCCAGCTCTCCAAAGACTTTTCCATACCACATGACCCTCACTTTGATTACTCCCTCTTCTCCTATGCCGTGACCACTCTGATACCACTGTCCACCACTTGACCCAACATCCACTACTTGGATGAGTTACTGTCCTCAAAATTGAACACTCCTTAATCACACCACAAGTCATTGGCAATCCGTGCTCCTTTTCAAGCTCCAGACCTCAGCCCTTCCTCTCCCATCGTCCATCTCATTGCCCCTTCCTCTCCCATCGTCCTTCCTATGTCACAATTCATAATACCTATTCCTGAACCTTCTACGCTACCACAGGTGTGCCCCAGGGCTCCGTCCTTTCTCCTCTCCTATACCTCCTGTACTCCAATGACATGCCCAAACCACCCCCACCAGTCCATCTTCTTCAATATGCTGAGAACACTGCCTTTCTTGCTCTCTATCCTCCCGTTCAACAGCCTCAGGGCTCCCTCCAAACCAACCTAAACCAGTCGCTGCTTGGTGAAACCAGTGACTCATTTCAATCAATCCTTCCAAAATCGAGTCAATCATTATAGGACATACCACCCACTTCTTCCGGCTCCATGATTTCTACCTGAACATCTACAACCGCGCTATATAACTTACCCCATCTTGAAATATCTGGGTCTCACACTTGACTGTCACACCTGACTCCCCATCTCTTTAGCATCCAACGAAAAGCCCACAGTAGACTCCACCTCCTGCAACTCCTGACCACCTGGACCTGGGGATTGCACACTTCTACCAGCCTTCATACCTACAAACCCCCGGTCCGTCCCATCTTGTGTTACACCAGTGTTGCCTGGATTTCCATCGCTCCAAAATTCTAAAAAGCAATCCAAATCATTGAACCCCATGCTCTCCGCCTCACTTTCCGCATCCGTCTCCTGTCCCCCATGAGGATCTTCTACGAACTCATACCCTTCCCAATCTCCTCCTATTCCTCGAACACATCCGTATCCCCTACACCGACCACCACCTCACTCTCCGTCTGCTCCTGACGTCTCCCTTCCTCTCCACTCCCCACCTGCGGCCACACCTCTACCTGTGTGTTCCACCTTCTATCTGTCTCCACACCCTCCACCTTCTCTCCCAAAGAGACTTACATCATCTCTCTGTTCTGGATAATGTGCTTCGTCCTGATATTTACCCTTCCTTCCACCTCCGACCATTATTTTACCCACCCCTCCTCCCTAGTGTTCTCTCTCCTTCCCCACACCATCCTCTGTTTCCTCCCTCCTACCCCCCTGTCCTTTGCCCCTCCTTCCTCGGCTGCTCTCTCCCCGCCCTCTCCACCTCCAGCCCCTTGCTGTGCTACCAGCTTCCCCCATCCGTCATTGTAACCCCCCCCCCCCCTCTTCCTTTCCTCACTGACCCACACCTTTCTTTCCTCTCTCCCTCCTCACTGATCTTCCTTCTGTTTGGCAGCTCCTTCCAATTTTAATCCAGTTACTTCGTCGTGTAATGATGCTCGCCGTGTATGTAACGTAAGTGAAGTGTGTGTAGAGTGTCGTCATCCCATGTGGTTCACATTACTGTAAACGACCATTTTTAATTGTGCCCTTAGTGCCACCAGTGTTTGTGCTACGTCTTTGTCGAATGTCATTTTAATTATAGCTGTAATTTATGTAAATGTGTCTTGTGAAACTACCCCCTTTTTTTGTAAATTTTGATTTCTGTTGTTCCCCTTCTCATATCTAAATACACTCCTGGAAATTGAAATAAGAACACCGTGAATTCATTGTCCCAGGAAGGGGAAACTTTATTGACACATTCCTGGGATACATCACATGATCACACTGACAGAACCACAGGCACATAGACACAGGCAACAGAGCATGCACAATGTCGGCACTAGTACAGTGTATATCCACCTTTCGCAGCAATGCAGGCTGCTATTCTCCCATGGAGACGATCGTAGAGATGCTGGATGTAGTCCTGTGGAACGGCTTGCCATGCCATTTCCACCTGGCGCCTCAGTTGGACCAGCGTTCGTGCTGGACGTGCAGACCGCGTGGGACGACGGTTCATCCAGTCCAAAACATCCTCAATGGGGGACAGATCCAGAGATCTTGCTTGCCAGGGTAGTTGACTTACACCTTCTAGAGCACGTTGGGTGGCACGGGATACATGCGGACGTGCATTGTCCTGTTGGAACAGCAAGTTCCCTTGCCGGTCTAGGAATGGTAGAACGATGGGTTCGATGACGGTTTGGATGTACCGTGCACTATTCAGTGTCCCCTCGACGATCACCAGTGGTGTACGGCCAGTGTAGGAGATCGCTCCCCACACCATGATGCTGGGTGTTGGCCCTGTGTGCCTCAGTCGTATGCAGTCCTGATTGTGGCACTCACCTGCACGGCGCCAAACACGCATACGACCATCATTGGCACCAAGGCAGAAGCGACTCTCATCGCTGAAGACGACACGTCTCCATTCGTCCCTCCATTCACGCCTGTCGCGACACCACTGGAGGCGGGCTGCACGATGTTGGGGCGTGAGCGGAAGACGGCCTAACGGTGTGCGGGACCGTAGCCCAGCTTCATGGAGACGGTTGCGAAGTGTCCTCGCCGATACCCCAGGAGCAACAGTGTCCCTAATTTGCTGGGAAGTGGCGGTGCGGTCCCCTACGGCACTGCGTAGGATCCTACGGTCTTGGCGTGCATCCGTGCGTCGCTGCAGTCCGGTCCCAGGTCGACGGGCACGTGCACCTTCCGCCGACCACTGGCGACAACATCGATGTACTGTGGAGACCTCACGCCCCACGTGTTGAGCAATTCGGTGGTACGTCCACCCGGCCTCCCGCATGCCCACTATACGCCCTCGCTCAAAGTCCGTCAACTGCACATACGGTTCACGTCCACGCTGTCGCGGCATGCTACCAGTGTTAAAGACTGCGATGGAGCTCCGTATGCCACGGCAAACTGGCTGACACTGACGGCGGTGGTGCACAAATGCTGCGCACCTAGCGCCATTCGACGGCCAACACCGCGGTTCCTGGTGTGTCCGCTGTGCCGTGCGTGTGATCATTGCTTGTACAGCCCTCTCGCAGTGTCCGGAGCAAGTATGGTGGGTCTGACACACCGGTGTCAATGTGTTCTTTTTTCCATTTCCAGGAGTGTATCTTTTATCCCCATTTATTATGTATTCCCACAATGGACTGGGCTATGAAATAACAATAAAGGAGACAAAATCTCAATAACATAACACAGGACACAAATGGTTTTTTATGGTGATAACAATGGCTGTGCAACACTGGGTGTAAGATATGCTAATCCACCTCTTCTGTTGGTATCATCTTGGTCTGGAGTCAAATATTTCTGGATATCAGTCAAATTACAAGCAGGGTATCTCATTATGATTGTTGTCGTGAGAAGCGCAAAATCTTTTCAACTGTCTATTTCTACAACATAAGAAAAATTTATGTTAATTTGTAGAGCAAAAAAAAAAATACATACGACTGATAATATCGTAACATACCATGCACATTATGTGTCTGAATAATACACTATGACTCCTTACCCATATATCACGTATATAGCCCTACTAATTTTCTTACATAACAGCTCTAAATTAAGTTCAAGAAAAGAAAACGTTGCTTACGTTAGTACTGTATATAAAGAGCTATAAAACACAGAGAAAATAAAAAAAAGTCTGTAGGTCTACTATTGCCATTATATTTGCATTTCCATGCCTTTATAATCTCATTTCCTGTAACGATGGCAGTCAGTAACACACAGAACTTTGTTCCAGTTATAGCTCCAGAAGTCAGTCACCAGCAGCAGATGTCACATGGTTATAAAATGGGAAACTTGAAGAATAAGCTACTAGTGGTTTGGATACACACTTGGCAAATTTCACCTTTCACTTAAAATGTAGGTACAGTTACAGTCCTTAAGAGTATACTGGCAAATGGTAACTCAAAGCTCTTTGTTCCTGTTACAGCTCCAGAAGTCAGTCGGAGCAGCAGCAGCAGACGTCACACAGCCATAATGCGAGAAGCTTGAAGAATAATGTGGTAGTGGTTTGGATAGATATGACATATTTCACCTTCAGTTTAGAATTGAAGTTTGTTTATATTGGCAGGTGGTAACTCGGAGCTCTTTGTTCCAGTTATGGCTCCGATAGTCTTCCAGCAGCAGCAAATGTTACACAGTCCTATAGAGGCAAACTTGAAGTATGAGGTAATAGCGTTTTGCATACAATAGCAAACTTGACCTTTCACTCAAAATGGAGGTACATTTGCAGTGAGTTTAATGTTATGACACATAAATGGATTACCAGTGATGTATAGGTAAATTTCAACTTAATTTCAGTATCGGCTCTGAAATTTGGTCACTGGATACAGCTATATTATTTTTCATGTTGATAGCAGCAATCATCAGATTGCAATCCAGTTAAGTACCTGTGAGGCATGAGATGTCAAAAATACTTGTGGGTTATTGGTAGCCTGTGTCAAGGCATGTGGCACCTCAAAGTTGTAAGTACAGTAGCATTTTGTTTTCTGCTTTACTTAAAAATTGTTAGCTGTAGCGCCCATTCTGACATTCAATTATTTTGAATTTCAAGTTTCTTAAAATGATACTGACATCAGTTTCATGTGTGTTAACACTAATCCGTATATTATTGTTAATATATGCTGCTATTTTCCTCAGATGTTAACTGAAATTGTTTTATTGTAATGATAACAACACTTCAGCCTATGCAAACTTGCAGTATAGGCTACCTGCTGAGAAATATTTACTGGAAGAAATGGTTTCTTGAATAGGACAAAAAGGAATACCACTGAAAATGCCAAACGTGAATTGGTGAAACATCTTGTGCTGAATAATAAATTTCATTTGCAAAACATGGAAGTTTTCCTATCTTTGTGGTGGAACACAACAAATTCTCATAATTTTGCTAGTTTGTATTCTAGAAAGGGTGCCAGAAATGGAAGAGTATAATTTTTTTAAATCGGGCATTAAATGTAAGGTTGGACTACAGAAAGGGTGCGACTGGCCTTCCCCACTGAGGTGCTCCAACATGCATTTGTACTGATGTGCAGGTGGTTATAACACTAGTATCAAACTGCACAGTACCCACTTACTAATGTGACCTACCCTTGCATGATCTGCTGCAGACAGCAAGAAATCTGCTACTGCTCTTACTACCTGTCCAACTGTTGCGGAGGATTTTTTTCCCTTGGTGCTTGCCATGACATGTTTTGCCCTCTGCTCTTAAAATCTCAATTCTTGTTACATTTTTCATCCATTTTTCTATCTCCTGATGGACCTGTATTGATTAAAAAACTAACCAATGCAGAGGTGATTGTAGAACTTTCGTTATGGTCGCCATGCTAGTGGCAGTGTGGAGGGACTCCACTCTTTAAAAAATACAATTACCTTGTGGGACATGGAATTATTTATTATTAGAGGCTTTCATGGACATTTTGTTTACTGAAAAAGTCAGTCATTATCTGAGGTATTTAAATGTTAACTTCAAATCTAAAACTGCATCAAAAGATAAATTTCAGTAAGTCTTAAACAAGTTTCAGTATCTTGCTTCACATGCTCGACCCTCCAACTATAAAAAACAGTGTTTTGCAGAGAACAGCTATTCAGATGTTAACATCCCAGAATTTGTGTAGAAGGCATCCCTTACATTGTTAGTTTCATTGTGGTCACACTCTATAGTGTAGTGTTATCAGCATACATATAGAAGTTTGAAGAACATATTAAATTAATTGCTAGAGACATGCCTTAAGTGAATATGTTTACTACTAATGTGAGTCAGCTAAGTAGTTGCTGCAAGTTTTTTTGTTGTTTCTAAAGTGTCTTTAGACAAGGATATTTCTGCTGTTTGTTTCCTGTTCTTCTGTTTCGGATAACTACTCATATATGCAGCAACTGCTGAAGCAGCCTCTGGTGGTTTATTGAAGTTCCGTGAACAAAGTGTTGTGTGGTCTGTTTGTGTAAAGTGATAAAGAAAAATGTTAAAGTGTAATTGCATATGTAATTGTGCATATATTTAATCATTATTTTTGCTAGTTGTAAGATCTATTTTCATGTAAATCAGAACATTGTATAATAGGTAACAACCGAATGAGGCAGTGTAGCTATTAACAGCACTGACCTCATATTCGGGAGGATGGGGTTCGCTCTGTCTGGCCATCCTGATTCGGGTTTTCCGTGGTTTTCCTGGATCACTAAGGCAAATGCCGGGATGGTTCCTTCATCGAGGCCACGGCTGACCACCTGTCCTGCCCTTAAAGAGATCCTTTAAACATTCTGTGTATACCCATATTTTGAATTATTGATGTTTGTTGTATTGCTGTGACAACTGTTGCATTATGTTGAGATATTCTTGGATGAAATAAAAAAGTTTATATATTTGTATTTGTGGTCACACGTTAAAGTACTGAGAAAATTGCAGAATGGTTATGGCACCGAATTTCCATTCGGGTGCATTGGGATCCTTCGCCTGTTTGAACATCCTCATTTACATTTTATGTGGCTTCCCTAAATTCCTTTAAGGCAAATACTTTTGTTGGTTCCACTGAATAGGCCATGGCAGAGTACCTGCCATTTCCAGTCTGAGTTTCTGCTCAGTCTCTGACATGTTAATTATTTATTCATTCTTTTTATAATGCTGTAATATGTTTTAAGTGTTCCATATCATTGTGGAAAAGTCAGAATAAAATTGATCACCTCACATGTACATACATTTGTGTTGGTTACCATTTTTTATTTTAACTTATCTTCCTTTTGTTCCCTGTACTCCTAAGTAATTTGTTGAAAACCCATGAGCTCAAAGACGAGCACTTACTACCATTTTAGGATATATTTTACATACAAATATGGTAATCTCTCATATGGCATGGTAATGTGTCTTTGTTGAGGTGATATTACTGTCTCATGAACATAGGTGTCTTACATAGAACATACAAAAATTAAACAGCTGTGCAGTAATCTTGTAAGAATATATTTTGTTAATTTTGGGGCAGGATAGGAAACTCATCTCAAGTGATACATGTATCATATCTCCTACCTTCTCAAGAAATGTCTCAAAATTTGTGGCACTACTGCGAACACAAACACTTGCTGTCTCATACATAGTATGGAAAGCTATGAAATATAGTAGTGTGTATGCAACATGTTAATACTTTCTAGGGATTTTAAACTTACTGAAATGCCTTGAGTATTGGAGGTGATCTAAAAATGGAACATAGTTGAGTATCTTCTCCAAGTATACCCGATCACTAATGCTTGGTAGCATCATGATGAAAAAGTGGCAGTGATGTATCAGGTCAACTTGAATACAAAGAAACTTAATGTAATTTGGTGAAACTTAGCTTTGTGGCATTAGCGAGAGAAAAATGAGTTTTCTCAATTTGTACACATCCATTGAAAATAGGCTTTTTTTCGTTTAATTAGTTTTTGGCCATTGACTTTGAAACATTTTATACATAGTTTTGAGCATATCACTTATGCAGGAAAATTGTCCAGTGTACACTTCAAACATATGTATTGCAATTGAAGCACTTCACGGAGGTATATTTGGCATGAATACAATATGATTACAACAATAATCATGTCGGATACTTTGTCAGTGTATTTAAATAAAAGTATATGAATGGAAACATTCCACGTGGGAAAAATATATCTAAAAACACACGCTCTCCTTCCCTCTTTCCTGATGAGGCAACAGTTTGTTTCGAAAGCTTGAATTTCGTGTGTATGTTTGTGTGTCTATCGACCTGCCAGCACTTTCGTTCGGTAAGTCACATCATCTGTGTTTTTAGATAAATAAAAGTATAGATTTACTTACATTTGGGCCTATTAGCACTTGTGCATACTGCATGAACGTTTTTGAATAAAATATGCTTTTTTGTTTTCAAAGAGCTCAAGTCAGTTCATTTTCTATTATGTTAAGCAACACTGAAAAACTCTGTTAGGTGCACTCATTGCTATGTTGAGGTTGTTATATGCAAGACTTAGCCCATCATTTTGAGTGCTCATCTTGTCTTGTTCATTAATTGGCCCTACCTATTCAGACAGTTAACTGTCATGATATTAAACTGCAAAAAGATCAAAGTAGGCAGCTGGCATTGACAGATGAAGTGTTTTGAAAGGATTCATATTATTGCAAAGCGTGGAATCCACAGGTAAAGCATTCCCCAGGAAAGGAAATTTTGTCCAAGGTAAGTGATCTTAGATCTTTATGTAGATTGCTGTTCTTATTCCTAGTATTGATACTATGTATTGTGCTATTGGTTGGAAATACTTGCAACAAATTTAATTACGGAATAAATATACTATAAAGCAGCGATTAGAATATGAAATTCCTTGAACAGGTGTCTACATAGTGTTCTTGAATTTATACCACAAACGATTTTTATTAGACCTACACGCTTTTACATGCCAAAAACTTTTGCTCCGTTGATGAGTTACCCCAGAATATGATCCCTCATGACATAACAATAAAAGTATGTAAACTTTTTTACATTTGTCTCTCCTACATCTGACACCATTCTAACTGCAATTACAGACCTGTTTAGGAGCTTTAGCAATTCTGTGGTAAGCCCTTCCCAACTGAATTTATTATCGAGTTATAATCCCAGAAATTTATCACTGTCGATCTCTTCGATCTGCATGTCTTTATATCTTATGGGATTACAGAACCTTACGTCACGGGTCAAAGCAGACAGGTGGAATCGGACACTTCCATTCATCCTATGTTATACACATGCTGCAGCTGGAGAAATCGAGCAGTTTTCCAATTAGAGTACTCACACTTTCAACCATATTACTATCTTGTAGAGGAGTAAATGAATCTGTCGCATTACGTATATTTTTGTGTTGTATTACGAGGCAGTACACTTATTCCATTAAGTAAACAACACAAGAAATTAAGCATCGAATTTAACCTAAAGTATTCAGTTTACATATTTCTTCAAACTTAAAAAAGCACGTTGTTAACCCTTAAATGCATGATTTTTTATTTCAAGCTGTAAAAATTACCATGTTTAGTTTATAGTGCCTACATTTCGAAAAAAATATTGAAAAATTTTTTAAATTAAATTAACAAAGCACTATTGTTGAAAATCGCTTTGTAGCTGATCAGCTGCATTTTGAGTTAACACCTTACGAGCCACAACAAATGTGCTTATTTTGCTCCCTCAATTTTGACCAAATCTCTCGTAATTTAATTGTTGATTATGATTAAATACTTTGTATAGGAAGGGAAAAATCCTAAAATAATAAATAGGACATTAATGTTGTAAATATTGAGCATTTATTGTATATTTTATACACTTTTGTATATGAACAATAAGGTATCTAGTTCCAACAGGTTTGTACCCAAGCATGTGATAATCACTTTACATGAAAAGTTTGAAAACAGTTCTTTTGTTTGTGCAAACACAATGCAACTGCACATTTATTACACTGAACCCAGGAAAATCCCTTGCATCCTGGCATTTTGCACCTCTGTCTCACTTGCAAGTACGAAGGCGGGTGACCTACTTGATCCAGCCTTACATCTTGTGGAGGTGCATGTGCTGTGGGCCCCTTTGTCTTCTTAGCTTGTATTTGGTTTTCGAGTTCATTACTTGGCCTTCCACGTTTTGCTGAAGTTTGACCTGAGCGACACAAACAGTGAGCAATTTCCATTCGAAATTCGGAGAGTTTCATAGTTCTCCTAATCCCTTTGGTTTCTGCTACTCTCCTATACAACAGCCAGGAATTGACTACTCCCATGTCCAGGAGATGGTAAAACAATCTTATATACCATTTTCGACTTTTCACAAGAATTTTATGTCGACCCATTATGCTGTCAAGGTCAACACCTCCCATATGTTTATTGTAGAGCTTAATTATTTGTGGACAAGGTATTGTTATTCTTGACTTTGCTTTTTTGTCATACCTCCCTGCTTCATGAATAGGCTGCTGTCCAGCAAGTGTAGAAAGCAACATTACACTCTTGTTATCTTTCCACACTACATTTGATATGTCGACACCATCCACTGTTGTGACGCGCTCTACTGATGCACCTCGGGCCATTTTCTTCAGCTCAGCTTCTGAAGGGAGCTTGCAGTCTGGCACTCTGTTTCTTCTGACTGTCCCAAGTGAGTAAATTCCTTGTTTATGTAACCATACAAGCAGTGGCAGACTTGTGTAATAATTGTCACAGTACAGTTTGAGGTTCATATTTCTTGGTAGTATCCTACTGAGTCGAACTACAACATTTGCACTTGCTCCCAAGTCTTCCTCCCCAGTCACTCTTTTTTCTGGTTCATTTTCATCTCCAGTGAAAATCTCAAAATCGTAGGCATAACCAGATATGCCACTAATAACAAATAATTTGTATCCATATTTATGAGGCTTGTTTGGCATGTATTGTTTCAAATAACTTCTAGCCTTTGTTGAACATATCCGTTCATCAACAGAAACACACTCCTCAACAGGTATTGTTTGAAACCGAGATCTCATCAATTCTATTATGGGTCTTATCTTGAAGAGTCTATCATGACCTTTTTCACCCCTGGGTATCATTGCACTGTTGTCATTGAAGTGAAGAAACTTATGTATTTGCTCATACTGATTCACTGTCATTGTTGTCTTGATCAGATGAGTACCAGTATCTTCTCCCCAGTAATCCCTCGTATTAGGTACATGAACTATTGACATTACGAGACAGATGCCTATAAATTTTTTTATGTCATCGCAGGATAAATCTATTGGTCTATCAGGATTACACTGCACACTGTATCTATGAGACTCTTCGACAATTAGATCAAACAATTTAGACGGAAATATATGTTTGAAGAATTGGTATGAAGTATTTAAGTTTATTACTTCTTCTGGTAACGAAGTATTGCCATGAAATTTTGACTGCAGTTCGGGAATAATCAACTGTTTATCTTTCCAAACCACACTCGTGCTGTTTTTGGTAACATTTTTGCTGCTGCATGGCAGCTTCAGAGCATTATCAGACAACTGTGACGTTGATTCCTTCATTATAACATCAGATTATCTTGTTCCAGAAACATCTTCAGTCCTAATTACTGGTACTTGACTTTCTTCGTCACTACTGTCACTATCACAATCAACAGATTCTGGAGCAACATATGTCTCATCTTGAATCGAATAGTCAGAGAAACACTCAAGATCGTCATCACTGCTTAGTGGAATCTCTAACCATTCCATCCATAAGCATTTCTTCTTGACTCTTTCGAGACATTTTTACATCAGCGCCTGAAATGCAGTAAATGAAAAATGTAGCTGATAAGCTACATACACAAAAACAGGCCTCATTTCAAATCTATCGCAAAGACACTCGAATTAACTGTTTACACCATATCTACTTACGTTTTCAAAATGAAAAAGTAATTTTCAAACCCAGAAATCAGTGCACAAACACCAAAAACACACCTCAACTTTCCGCCAAAACACACACTTGGCAGTATGTCCACACAGCTCACTGTCGAACTGCTTCAGCTCGTCCTGCCATCTATGAACTACTAGAAACTGCAGCGGAGTGTATACACTTAGCTACATAACGAATTTGATCGAAAATGTTTCTCCATATGGAATAAATCGAAGAAATGAGGTCTGTAGCTTATCAGCTACAGTATGCATTAAAGGGTTAACATTTTACTTAAACAGTGCTGTGGCGAAGTTCCGTGTACTTTCTGTTGCAGCTGCGAGGATAATATTTCTAATAGCGACCGATAACCTACATACATATAATATGAAACACTAATAATCGTTCTAACATCAACTAAAATATACCCGGAGTTAATTAGCTAAGGTTATGACACGATTCATACGACATTCCTGCCATTTCACACTACTCGGTACTCGCAGTTATACTGATAAGTTATCAGTGATAACTATTAACTGGATTCCAACTATGTCGTTATTTAACTGTAGCCACGTCGGAGTATTCGGTATTCGCTAGCGAAAAATAACTTGACAGTTACTAATAACCGTTAAAAGCAGCGGTTATCAAAGAATAACTGGAACTGTGATAACGGTCACTCCATAATAACCGTTTGGCCCACCTCTATACGACTCGATTTCTACCTATTACGAACTTCAGACAGCAACAAGAGTCGAGGGGTTTCGCCAAGCGGTGATTCGTGCCGGCATCTGTTGGCGACGCCAAGCAACACTGGTGCTTTGCTAACGTTTATTTTATTACACAACAATACGTGTACAAGGAAAATGGTGTTAACAACAACATTTCCTTAGCTATATCAATTACTTATTTCTACTTCGTTAATAAAAAGCTATAAGCGCCCCCATTTCGTGATATTTTATGAAGGGAATATTTCATACCAGCAATTCTTGTGGTACATGTGTTGGTTACATATAGCACCAGGAATAGTCACATTGTAATTTAGTGTGAAAATGAAACAGCAATTTTTGGAGGGCGAGGATCATGTGATCCATGCCAATAATTAAAATAAACGTGATGTTAGCAAGTGCGTGTTAAATTAGAAAACATTCATCATCTTCAGTTACCATAAATAAATAAAAATGGCCTTATCCTCTATGACATCCATCAATTTGAGCATTGTACATTGCTTTTGGTCTCAGTGAAACTGCATTACAAGCATACTTTCAAACTTAGTACCTTAGATTCATACCTCGATTTCCATGGTTTTTTTGTGCTCTAGATTGCAAACAACACAGTGGAAAGGAAGCTGCTTGGCATAAAATTATTTCACCTGTTTCGTCTCACCGAATGAAACTCGCTGTCAGCTAATGATGTCAAGTGCAATTAATTTCTATTTTCACTCGAACTGGTTGGAGTCAGTCTTCCCTCGCTCCTGCTATGATGACAAGAAGGTAATTTTTATATTATTATTATTATTTATTATTCACAGTCATAGCAGTGCGGCCGTCGCGTTTAGCAGTGAAGACCCAGGCGGGAAGAACAGCGCAGGAGGTGTAAAGACCGGTTCCCACTAGGGCTGCCGCGGCGAGTACTGACTTGACCCAGGGTCTACCCATCTCCCCTCCACACTGTCTGAGCACTGTAGCTAGCGACCAATAAGGAGCCACCAGACGACTACTAATGTAAAAGTGCTGTGCATCAGGCGCGCGCGAAATTTTGTTAGTCACTACTGACTATTGTGTTTGTATGTGTATGCGTGTCCTGCGTCAACGTGTCCTCGTACTGTATTTTCGAAATGATTTCGTTCGTAGATAGTGTTGTGGACGAGCGAAAGGCTGAAGTATTTGTAAGTACCATATTTAGTATGAATTTTCTGCACATTTTTTTTGTTTTTTTTAGCGTTGAAATTCATTGCTTTCAATGATAATGCTGTCGGTGAACGAAAGGAAGAGTGAAATAGTTAATACTATTTCTCAAGTGGGTGTATTCTCTGCTTGCTTTTTGAAGCTATTAATCCAGACTGCTCACCTGCCAGTTGTTATTGGCAACTTGGTAATGCTGGCTACTTAAGATTATAGAATTACGGGGATCGCAGCAGCGGCATGGTTGCCATGGAAACGTCGTCAGCGGCGCGGCGCGACGGGCTCTGCGTCGTGGTTTGCCCATGTCGAACCACTTCCGCTGGCGCGCGCCGCGCTTCAGGTGCGCGCCGCCAATCACAGAACGCGCTGAGCGTGACGTCAGGTACGGAACCCCGGGCCACACCAACTTTCGCCGAACCGCTGGCGCGGCGGCAGCTATGAAATACTTATCATCCGATTCCGAGGAAACTATTCGGTAGAAAAACTTGATTTTTGGGTATGTTACAGCCTGATATCTTCTCTCGATAAAGGACCGAATTTCATTTCGTTATTCGTCGTGGTTACTTGCTGTATCGCATTTACGTAAATCTTTACACTAAATTTTAATTAGTGTGCAGAGGTAAAAACGCATTGCCTGGACTTTGCGTACAGTTCACTTTAGGCAATACATGATTGCGTATGAAATTTAGTCGACATATCGAAATTGTTTTTAAAGCTGAAAGCAGAACGATAGCTATCACCGTTCTCGAGATACTGAATGATATGTCGGCGGACGATACTTTCGTCCTGCTCGTCGTAAACCGTGTGCAAATTTCGCAAACGGTTCAAGAAATCGAAACGTGTTTTTTTGCTAACGATAACTTGAAAAAAGTCATGTATTTCGTCGCATGATAAATATCCAAAATCCGTTTATCTACCGAGATATGAAAGAAACTACAGTTTTTCGGAAGGGATAGATGAATCTTTTTAAACGGCATTTAACAGCGTGTGGAATGAGAAGTTAAACCGAGACTAATTTGCTGGTATGTCATAAGATTTAATTTGCTAAGTATCTACAGCTATTGACTATTTCCTTTGGAAGTAACAAACGTTTTTTTCTTTATCCACTGTACTTTATTGTTTCAAGACGCGTTTCGCCTTTTACTTTAAGGCATCGTCGGTGGAATCTTCAATGATTCAGTTTTGTTTTGATATGTGATACTTGCAGATTATAAAACAGTTCACATCTTTTTTTTACGTGAATAACTGATTACTTACAGTGAATCGAGTTTTTGGCGGACATCTGCATTTCCCCTCACCTGGTCACATGCTGGAGGTTGAACTAAAACTTAGATTATGGAACATAAGAACAATTTCATATTCGCTCTTTTTTCTTTTGTCACTAGCTGTAGACATTTTACCGAAAACACTGATTCGAAGTCGTAACTACAGTGTGTTCACCTCATGTTCCTTCCTGTTTGGTTTGTTTCTGTACATGTTGCCAACCTAAAGAATTATGTGCTGAAAACTAATGTTTGTTTATTTCTGTTCTCCTTATATCTGTATGTGTGTGTGGCTAGCCATTGATAGTTATAGAAAGTTGAAAGTGAATGCAGTAGTAGTCAGACAGTGGTTCAAAGATTTGGTGTTCAGCTGATTTCAGTTTTAGTTTAAATGTTCTGTGGAGGATTGCATGGAAGAGTAAATTCACTGCTTACATTAATAGATAAAATAGTAGAATAGCATTTCAACAGATGATTATTATCAGAATACTATCACCCAACCCCTTTGCCCTCACTCTTTCACGCCTCATAGTATGTCCTTTCAACTTACCCCTCTTGTAGTCAAAGTTGTGCCGTAATTTGCTCTTCCTCTATTTAATTCCGTTCCTCTTCTTTAGTTACACGATCCTCATATCTAATCTTCAGCATTCTTATTGATCACCACGTTTTAAAAGTGTCCATTGTCTTCTTGACAGAACTGTTCATCGCCAACATTTCACTTACATACAAGGCTGCACTCCACACAAATACCTTTGTAAAATAGTACCCAATCATTAGAATTTATATTCGATGTGAACAAATTTTCTTTTTCAGAACGATTTTCTTGCTATTCACATTCTTCATTTTATATCCTCTCTACTTCTGCCTTCTCAATTATTGCTTCCCTTTCAAGTCATTGAAGTCTTAGAAATGCAGTTTGGTTTCCGTACAAGTTGTAGATAATCTTATGGCTCTGTGTTTTATGGATGACATCTCCAGAGCTTCAAAGAATGTTTTAATGAAGATTGTCAAAACCTTTCTCTAAACATGGAAATTCTATGAACACATTTTCGCAGTTCTTCAGTGTGTCTACTTAGCTAAGTGGTAGGATCAGTATTGCCTTGAGTGTTCAGACATCTCATAGGAATCTAACATTGTGCTTATGTTAGTTTGTACAACCCCTCCCCCTCTACATATTCCTTCCACTTTCTAGCCTTCTCTTATTTGCTTAGTTCTGGCTTGCCAAATGAGTTTTTGACCGTTGCTTCTCCTTTGAGCAAAGTTTTCTTTGTTCTTTCTCATTTTCATTCCCCTACGTTTTCCAAGTGCAAAATCGCGTTGCAGTTTTCGACTTTCTGTCAACGTCATGTTTAAACATTTCTATTTCCCATGTCCTACTTTATTTGCTGCATTTTTATATTTTTCCCTGTTGTCAAATTTAATATATCACGTTTCATCTAACGATTTCTACTCTACCTTCTTCCCGTTCACATACTTTGCTGCATTCACCACATCTTCTCTCAAAGATATCCATTCGTATTCTAGCGGATTCCTTCCTCTGTTTCAATCAGTCATTGCATTACGGTAACTTTAAGATTATCGAAACACTGTGGGTCTTGACTTATTCAAGTTCCATTTCCTTAATTTGCTACCGTTTACTGTCTCTTAAGTTGTAAACTGCAGCTCGTAACCAATAAGGTATTGTAGGTTTGTGTCTGCACTGGGAAATGTCTTATAATTTAAAATCTGGTTTCGAAAACTTTGTTCCAAATATGTATTATTCTTTCATGATTCTTAAGCAAGGTGCTGGCGATGATTACATTATGCTCTGTGCGAAATTCTATCAGGTGACTTCCACTTTCTTCACTTCCCCCCCAAGCCTTTGCGTTCTTACTGTTTTCCTGTACCTGCTACCGAATCACATTTTAAATTTTTGTCTCGCTTAACTATCTGAATAATCTCTTTTGTCGTACATTGTTTCAGTTTGTTAGGAGATAGTGAACAATCACGAACGGTAGTCGTGAAATCTGTTTATGATGAAATGAGAAAACACGATAATGAAATATGTGAAAAAGTACATTTTACAGAAAATGATTTTTTTTTCTTTTCCTTTATTGTGATTTTGATACCCATACTACAACAGGTAGACTGGGAGCAGCACCTTATGCCGCTCTTCAGCCCAAGAATGAACAATGATAAAACATATAGAAGACACATGAGTTTGAACAATCGGCAGGTAAACAGTAGACACAGGAACATAAAAAACAAGAAGCTGTTCACACTCGACGACAATCTACACTACAAACTGTTGACATGACGCACAAACACGGACGATGTCAATGGCACATGTGAACGATGGAGCGGAACGGTGAACACTAAACACAAAACACGACGGCACACACTAGAAACGGATGGCGATGATCTCCGGCGCGCGAATTTCCATGTAACGTGTGCAAGTCCGGGGACCTGCCAAGAGGGGGAGGGAGAGGGGAGAGCAAAGATGCCAAATGGCAGAGGAGATGGAAGAAGGAGTGGAGGGACAGGGGTAGGGGAAGCCCGGGGGAGGGGTGGGGAGAAAGGGAGGAGGGAGGGAAGGGGGAGAGAAGGGAGGGAGGGTGCCCAAAGGGACAAATACAGGAATAGGGAGGGAGGATCAAAGTTGGTAGGAGGGGTAGATGGAGGGGAGGAGGGCATCATCAGGAAGGGGCAGCTGGCGGAAGCCACCTTGGGAGAGCGTAAGGAGGGTGGAGAGATGGAGCGCAGGTGGGATGTGGAGATACAGGTACGGCTGCGGGCAGGGTTGGGAGAGGATGGGTGAGACAAGCGGGTGAGGAGGATCGAGTTTACAGGAGGTGTAGAGGATCCGTATCAGTTCGAGGAAAAGAGGGAGGTGGGGGAACGGAATGAGGTCATACAGGATCCATGTGGGGGAGGGGAGACGGATGCGATAGGTGAGGCAGAGAGGATGGCGTTCAAGGATCTGAAGGGATTTGTAAAAGGTAGGGGGGGCGGAGGTCCAGGCAGGATGGGTGTAACAGAGGATAGGGCAGATGAGGGATTTATAGGTGTGGAGTATGGTGGAGGGGTCCAGGCCCCACGTACGGCCGGAAAGGAGCTTGAGGAGACGGAGTCGGAAGCTCGCCTTGGCTCGGATTGTCCGGAGATGGGGGGTCCAGGAGAGGCGATGGTCGAGGGTGACGCTAAGGTACTTAAGGGTGGGGGTGAGGGCGATAGGATGGTTAGATAGATGGTTAGATAGAAATCGAGGAGGTGGAAGGAAGGGGTTGTTTTGCCTACAATGATCGCCTGGGTTTTGGAGGGATTGACCTTAAGCAACCACTGGTTGCACCAAGCGGTGAACTGGTCAAGATGGGATTGGAGAAGGTGTTGGGAACACTGCAGGGTGGGGGCGAGGGCAAGGAAGGCTGTGTCATCGGCAAACTGGAGGAGGTGGACGGGGGGTGATGGCGGCGGCATGTCAGACGTATATAAAAGGTGCAGAAGGGGGGAAGAGGACGGAGCCTTGGGGCACACTGTCGAAGGGAAAAAAGGTGTAGGAAGGACGTTAGGAGAGAAAGGAGTCGATCAGACGGACATAGTTAATAGGAAGGGCGAAGGTTTGGAGCTTGAAGAGGAGACTGGAATGCCATATGCGGTCATAGGCACTTTCGAGGTCCAGGGAGAGGAAGATAGCGGAGCGACGGGAATTAAGCTGTTTGGAACGGAGATGAGTGATGTGAAGGAGAAGGTCATCGGAAGAGAAGGACAGCCGAAAGCCACACTGGGTAACGGGAAGGAGGTGGTGGTGGTGGTGGAGATGCTGGTGCATGCGGCGGGTGAGGATGGATTCCAGGACCTTGCTGAAGACCAAGGTAAGGCTGATGGGATGGTAGGAGGAGACGGCGGACGGCGGTTTACTGGGTTTAAGGAACATCAGGATACAGGAGGTTTCAGTAGGTCGGGGTAGTAGCCGGTGGGCAGGACGACATTGGTGAGCCTGGCCAGGGTGGAGAGGAAAGAGACAGGAGCTTCACAAAGGTGGCGGTAGGTGACTTGATCGTGACCAGGAGTGGTGTTGCGGTTTGTGTGGAGTGTAGCAATGAGATCCTGTGTAGTGATAGGGGCATTGAGTTCTGTGTGTACCATGTTGTCCAAGTACTGGAAACTAGGTGCAAGGGGGGGGGGGGGGGGGGACAGAGGTGTCAGTTTGATCGCAAACATCCGGGAAGAGGGCGTAATCGAACTGGGGATCGTCAGGAATGGTAAGGACATTGGAGAGGTAGGAGGCAAAGTGATTGGCCTTACTAAGGTTGTCAGGGAAGGGGTGATCATCATGGAGAAGAGGATAGTAGGGGGAGGGTTTAGTTCTGGTAAGGCGACAGAAGGCTGACCAGAACTTGGACGTGTTTATAGGTAGGGTAGCATTTAAACGGGTGCACGTCTGTCGCCAGTCCTGGCGTTTCTTAGCCGTGAGCGAGTTTCGGATGTGTCGCTGGAGTTGCCGGAGGTGTCGTAGTGTGTCCGGGTCACGCGTGTGGAGGAAGGCACGGTAAAGACGGCGGGATTCACGGAAGAGGACGACGGCCTGTGGGGGCAAGGTAGGACGGTGGGGGTGGATGGCAACAGTAGGGGCATGGGCCTCCACGGCCTCAGACAAGGTCTGCTGGAGAAAGCAGGCGGCATGGGTAATATCTTCAGGGTGGTGGTAGGTGAAGGGGTGGCTATCAACCTGTGTGGAGAGGATATCTCTGTAGGCATTCCTGTCAGCACGGGAATAATCATGGACATACTTCGGGGGAGGGTCATTACAAGGGTCAGGGCGGGCCGACGACCGTCTGAAATGGTGAGGAGGACAGGGAGGTGGTCGCTACCAATGCGGTTCAGGACATCCACCGCTATGCCGCCAAGGAGGTTAGGGGAGGCGAGTATGACATCGGGAGTGGAGTTGGATTCGGGGCGGGTGTGCTGCGGAATGGGAATGAGGTCGCCTCGGAGGGAGGAGAGGAACCGATGCCACCGCCATAACTGGGCGGCGGAACGACTAAGGATGTTGAGGTCGGCAGCGATCACATAGGAGGAGAAGGTACGGTCAATGTGGGAGAGGAAGTCGAAAGGAATAGGGGCGTTAGGGATGGACATAGATGGTGGCGCAGGTGACGGTAAGGCCGGGGAAGAAGATACTAAGGATCAGGTGTTCGGTGGGGTCGGGAAGGAGAGGTTGGCGCTGAACCGGGATCTGGCGGTGGTGACCAATGGCAACTCTGCCACGTGCGATCGGGAAGGGATTATCAGAGTTGTGAAGGAAGTAGGGCGAAGTGTGGACGGTGTGGTGGGGTTGGAGGAAGGTTTCATTTAGGAGGAAGGCATCCATGCAATGGGTGGCAAGGGTGTGCAGGAAGAGGGTCTTGTTGGCGGGGAGGGAGCGGATGTTGTTGAATAGGATCCGGTGCTGTCGCGCCATGACAAGGATTTAAACGATTGTGTCGAGATGGGAAAAGGTGAAATGGGCCTGGTTGTGGGAGTAGGTGGCATACATTTTAAGGTGGAAGACGGAACGGGCGACGAGGGATATCTGTTATAGGGTGTGGGGGCGCTGGAAAGGGTGAACATTTTGGAGTACGATGGTAAGGAATCTGATGGTGTCCTCAGCGGTAGGGGGGAAGGGGGGGGACGAAGGGAATTGCCAGGAGGGGTGGGAGCGTCAAGAGGGCAGACAGGGAACTCAGTTCAGGAGTGGTAGGAGGGGGTCGGGCCTTACATTTCTGGGAGTACATAGGATGAGAGAGGTTACAGGTATTACAGGAGGGGGGGGGGGGGGGGGGACTGGAGATTGGGGCACTGCCGTAAAAAGTGGGATTGCCTACAGTGCGGGCAGGTGGGGGCCTCACGGCACTCAGATGTTGGGTGTGCGTTGTACTGCAAACACCTCTGGCAGCAGAAGTATTGAGGAGGGGAACAGGAGGGGTAAACCTTGTAACATCGGTTAAAGTGGTGGGCACCTTCCTTCAGGAGGCGGTCTATGGAGGGGGAGTGTTCGGAAAAAACCCACATAAGGAAGGTGGGGTTGGCGGAGTTTTGAATGCGGCGAACTGCACGCACCTCCAGATAGGGATGCGCCTCGAGCTCCGCCAACACCTCCCCCTCCATGATCGTCGGACTGAGCTGAGTGATAACGGCAGTGAGGGCTGGCAGGCGAGGCGGGGGCTGGGGTTGGCAGGAGGGAGGCGGGGAAGGGGCAGGGGTGAGGGAGGCGTTAGGGCCAAAGCGGTGTGACGGGGATGCGGGAAAGGACATCGGTGTGAAGGGTAGGGCTGGTGGAAGAGAGAAGGACCGAGTCACGGCAAGGAGTGAGGAGGGAGATGGGGACACCAGGAAAATGCTGGCAAATGAAGAGGGTGAGGTTCCGGGCCTCGAGAAGGGAGGGATCAGGACGGGAGAGGAGGTAGAGGCAGGAAGAGGGGGGGGGAGGAGGAGGGGGCAGGGACAGGCGGGGAGACATCCGTGACATCCTGGGCAGTGGAAGGGGGACGAGGCGGAGCCTTTTTAGGTGCAGAGGGGGCACGGGTGCCACTGGGGCATTTGACGATGGCGGAGGAGGTGTGGGGGATGGGAGCAACTAGAAGGTGGCGTGGAGTGGCAGGTTCCGGTGCTGGAGTCGGAGCCGGAGACGGCGAGGGTGAGGGTGGTGGCGACGACGTAGACGACAAAGAGGGCGAAGGTGAAAGTGGAGCGTGTGCCGTGGGCCGCGGAAACGAAAGGAGCAGAGGGGGGGAGTGGAGGGAAGGGATCAGAGGGGGCGCGGCAGGGAGGAGCCGGGGATGGGGCAAAAAAAGTGAGGGAGACGGGAGAGTCAGGAGTGGGTGGATGGACTGAGGAGTGGGGGTGATTGGGCACACCACGTGATAGTGGTGGCAGCGGGGAGCGAATGTGTAGATGATCATGGTGGGGGTCGACATTGTGACAAGGAGAAAGACACAGGACAGGACAAAAGGACAGAGGCAAACGAGAGATGGGCAAGCAGACGAAAAACAGAAGAAAAAGTATGTAGAGCAACAAAGAAGACTGGGGCTGAAGCCCCACTCTGCTGCTGCTGGCGGGGGGTGACCCGCCTGGCTGGCAGGCAGGAACACTGGCTGGCTGGCTGGCTGGCTGGCACCTGCAAAAACCTATCGCTTTGATTAGTGACCAAATGTCACAATCGAAGGGTGGTATTCTTGTGAATTACTGCCAGAGATGACAGAAAATGAAAAATTGGTATGTCTTTACCCAGATTCGTCTTTCCTTCATGTAGTTGTAAGATATAGTTAATCAAACACACCGGGCATTTCAGTTGGTCCTGCCTCGTACCTCAGTGGCTGTCCGTCATTGGCTACTGCGAGGGTCTGCCGCTTCCAGATGGCAACGCCAATTCCGGGAGCTGCCGCGTCAAAGCGGAAAACGCTTGCCACTGCCGTTGCCGCGCTCTACTGTGAACCAGCTTTAATGGTGGGGACACTCCACCATCTCCACGTAGTGAAAGAGAGTGACATGAGAGGGCAGCAGCTGCTAACAGTGGTGAGCACCGTAGCCGCACGTAGTAAGGGCAGTGGCCGACAGAGGGCAAGTGCGAGGTGCAGAGCGGACTCGTCTCAGTCCTGCACGTTCCTACTAGTTTGGTCCTCCACTGCACAGTGCACGATTGTCTTGCACTGGTGCCATATGTCAGTTTGTGCCTGTTGCACTCGGTCGGTCAGTACAGGGATGGTTAACGATGTTTGTGGACGATGCCGGAACTGTCGTCATAAATGTGCTCAACTGCAGACAGATCTTGTCATCGAGAATGTTGCGTTACCACACCAGTATGTGGGCAAGTGTTATACTGTTGGAAAACATGTCCTGGAATGCAGTCCACCGATGGCAGCACAACAGATGGAATCACTAGGCTGACATAATATTTTGCAGCCATGGTGCCCGGGATAAGAGAGAGAGTGCTCCTGCTGTCACAAGAAATCTGGGTCTAGCACACAGACACACTGGTTGCAGACGCCCGACTGTCCTCATAACAAACAAGTGGCTATCGCTGGCCCCGAGGCACAGCCGGCCTTCATCGAGAACACAACAGTGATTCACCCCGCCCTCCAGCGAGTTTTCACTCGACACCACTCGCGTCAAAATTGGCGGTGGTTTAGGGTCAGTCGAATACACACTATTGCCAGCTAGCACGGTGATACTGCTACAAAATGTGTCCACTTGCGGGTTCAGCTCTCACATCCATCTTTTTGCACCAAAAGAGCTGTCTACTGCTGATGTCCACCAGGAGTTCACCTCTGTCTATGCGGAAGGCTGAATGAGCATTCAGATGGTTCAATGCTGGCTTGGAAAATTCAGCTGTGAAGTCTTCCTGCATTCTCCATATTCACCAAATATTGTCCCAAGTGAGTTTTACTTGTTCCACCCCTTCAAATGTCATTTTTGAGCTAAGTCCTTCAGAGCCAACACTGAAATCTGAAGTCACATCACCAGTGAACAGCTACTTACGAGCACAGGACTCGACCCAGCATCCACTGGTTTGTGTCACGTTACCAAGAATGCTTATAGAAAAATGGCAATTATGTAGAAAAGTTGCAAATGCTTTCCATTATGTCACTAAAATTGTTTCAACATGACAAAATCAGTAAGGTTTTTTTAATATAAAACAAGGAAACTTACTTATTGGATGCCCCTTGTGGTACCCCACTGATTCCAAAGTGTGATTAATTGTGCACTAAAAAAATGCATTATAAGCCAAAACCTAAGTCATACAATAACAATAAAGTTTGTTAAAGAATGCTAAAAAGCTTCTTTCAATTAATAATAATCTCTATACACAAAAGGCAATGTCATGACTAACTACTCATTGCCCAACCCAAACTGCCAAGAGTAGAAAAGGGAAGAGGATGTGGATCTTTTACTGTTGACACCGTTGAAGAATGGACTGTCCAAAATTCGACTCTAAGGAGGTGAAATGGGGGATGAAAGCATTTTTGAAAGTACGTCACTATTAACGGACTATGAAAACTGACATTTGATTTCTCTGTTGCAAAAAAAAAAATCATGTTTCAACTCTATGGGAATTCAACCACTATGGGGGTAATATAGTGGGTGAAAGTTATTTTTGAAAATAAATAACTACTAACAGATTTTTAAGGCTATATCTGTGACAACTGGTTAGAAATTAAAAAAAATAAAGTTTTCATTGTTTCTGGAAATTTAACTCCTTAGGGAATACAACAGGGGGTGAATATTTTTAAGAAAATATGTTTTTACAATAAAAAAAATATGAAGTCAGTTTTACGAAAATTGGTGTTTCACTTCTCGGTTAGATGTAAGTAAACATCTGTTAGGGGATTATAAATGCTACAGACATACGTCCACAACAAAGTAAAAGGCACGATTAACAAAAAATTTGGACTCCAGCTACCAGAATCACGTTTTCGTCACCATTACATTTGGAAAAGAGCATGCTTATATGGTCTTCATTAGTGTGGAAAGAAAGCTCAGAAATTGTTGCAATTTCTGAACAACATAAAAATTTGATTAAATAAAAACTAAAATTCTCTGCAGGCCATACAGTCTACATGGGCAAAGCAGCGGCGCTAAGCTAGTAGTAGTAGTAGTAGTAGTAGTAGTAGTAGTAGTAATAATAATAATAACAACAATAACAATAATCCCCGTGGAGGCCCGGGAAAAGAATAGGCCTCCGGTGTGTTCTGCCAGTCGTAAAAGGCGACGAAAAGAACAAACCACTAATAGGGCTAACCCCCCTTTTAGTGTGATTAGTTGGTTCAGGACAGAACTAAAGAAGCCTCGGACAAGTGCCGTCATGGTCGGGGACGACGCTTGAACCCTATGCCCGCCCACAATCGTAATGACACTGCTAGCCAACTGGAAAATGATTTAAATCCAAATAGAGGTGTTTTGCAACCACCCTAGAAGGAAAACAAAGACAGAGGATGAGATGGTCAGATGAAGTTAATCGACACCTCATGTTCTGTTATTACCAAGCAACAAACCTAGGAACCAACACAACTGGATACAGATCACAAGTATACACAACATTTATTACCAGATACCCAGAATTAAAATTTTTAACAGAACAACGACTAGCTGATCAGATCCGTGTAATAATAAAAAATAACAGAATACCGCAGTCAGAATTAGAAAACATCAAACAACAAGTACAACAAATACTGGAACAAAATAATGCGCAATCAGAAGAAGAAGAAAATACAGTAATGGAGCAAACAAACAAAGAACAACACACACCAATTAAACAATCAGAGGAAAACGAAATCTTAAGACAGCCACCAGAACAAGCACAAATAGAACACGAAGTGACACAGATGTTAGATAGAGAAGAAAAATTTCAGCTAACATATATAGAATACAAAGACACAAATACAGACATTAGACCATTCTTGCATAGACCACCAAATAACCCACAAGTCGAAACAACAATAAAAACTATCAACAAAATCATACACAACAAAATAAATGAAAACACAACTATGGAAGAGTTACAACTACTGGTTTATGTAGGAGCACTCACTACACTAAATATACACACTAGGCAGAGATCAGAACCAACCAACACACAGAAGAAACCCACAAAACCAGCATGGCAACACAGGCTACAGATCAAAATAGAAAAACTGAGAAAAGACATCGGACAGCTAACACAATTTATAAGAAATGAAATCTCGGAAAAAAAAACGAAAAAGGTTAGGTAAAATCTCACAACAAGAAGCGACAGAGCAATTAGACGAAAAGAAGCAGAAATTACAAGCATTAGCCAAACGACTCAGAAGATACAAAAAAAAGTGAAAATAGAAGGAAATAAAACCAAACATTCAACACAAACCAAAAGAAATTTTACCAGACGATAGATAACACACATATTAAAATAAACAATCCACCAAAAATTACAGACATGGAACATTTCTGGAGCAACATATGGTCAAACCCGGTACAACATAACAGGCATGCACAGTGGATACAAGCAGAAACAGACACATACAAGATGATACCACAAATGCCTGAAGTGATAATTTTGCAACATGAAATCACCCAAGCAATTAATTCTACTCACAATTGGAAAGCCCCTGGAAATGATAAAACAGCAAATTTCTGGTTAAAGAAATTCACCTCAACACATTCACATCTAACTAAATTACACTCCTGGAAATGGAAAAAGAACACATTGACACCGGTGTGTCAGACCCACCATACTTGCTCTGGACACTGCGAGAGGGCTGTACAAGCAATGATCACACGCACGGCACAGCGGACACACCAGGACCCGCGGTGTTGGCCATCGAATGGCGCTAGCTGCGCAGCATTTGTGCACCGCCGCCGTCAATGTCAGCCAGTTTGCCGTGGCATACGGAGCTCCATCGCAGACTTTAACACTGGTAGCATGCCGCGACAGCGTGGACGTGAACCGTATGTGCAGTTGACGGACTTTGAGCGAGGGCGTACAGTGGGCATGCGGGAGGCCGGGTGGACGTACCGCCGAATTGCTCAACACGTGGGGCGTGAGGTCTCCACAGTACATCAATGTTGTCACCAGTGGTCAGCGGAAGGTGCACGTGCCCGTCGACCTGGGACCGGACCGCAGCGACGCACGGATGCACGCCAAGACCGTAGGATCCTACGCAGTGCCGTAGGGGACCGCACCGCCACTTCCCAGCAAATTAGGGACACTGTTGCTCCTGGGGTATCGGCGAGGACCATTCGCAACTGTCTCCATGAAGCTGGGCTACGGTCCCGCACACCGTTAGGCCGTCTTCCGCTCACGCCCCAACATCGTGCAGCCCGCCTCCAGTGGTGTCGCGACAGGCGTGAATGGAGGGACGAATGAAGACGTGTCGTCTTCAGCGATGAGAGTCGCTTCTGCCTTGGTGCCAATGATGGTCATATGCGTGTTTGGCGCCGTGCGGGTGAGCGCCACAATCAGGACTGCATACGACTGAGGCACACAGGGCCAACACCCGGCATCATGGTGTGGGGAGCGATCTCCTACACTGGCCGTACACCACTGGTGATCGTCGAGGGGACACTGAATAGTGCACGGTACATCCAAACCGTCATCGAACCCATCGTTCTACCATTCCTAGACCGGCAAGGGAACTTGCTGTTCCAACAGGACAATGCACGTCCGCATGTATCCCGTGCCACCCAACGTGCTCTAGAAGGTGTAAGTCAACTACCCTGGCCAGCAGGATCTCCGGATCTGTCCCCCATTGAGCATGTTTGGGACTGGATGAAGCATCGTCTCAGGTGGTCTGCACGTCCAGCACGAACGCTGGTCCAACTGAGGCGCCAGGTGGAAATGGCATGGCAAGCCGTTCCACAGGACTACATCCAGCATCTCTACGATCGTCTCCATGGGAGAATAGCAGCCGGCATTGCTGCGAAAGGTGTATATACACTGTACTAGTGCCGACATTGTGCATGCTCTGTTGCCTGTGTCTATGTGCCTGTGGTTCTGTCAGTGTGATCATGTGATGTATCTGACCCCAGGAATGTGTCAATAAAGTTTCCCCTTCCTGGGACAATGAATTCACGGTGTTCTTATTTCAATTTCCAGGAGTGTATTTAACAGTTACATTGCAGACCCATACACATTCCCTGATACACTTACACACGGAATAACATATCTGAAACCTAAAGATCAAGCAGACACAGCGAACCCAGCTAAATATCGCCCCATAACATGCCTACCAACAATATACAAAATATTAACTTCAGTCATTAAACAGAAATTAATGACACATACAACACAGAACAAAATTATAAATGAAGAACAAAAAGGCTGTTGCAAAGGAGCACGAGGATGTAAAGAGCAACTGATTATAGATGCAGAGGTGACATATCAAGCTAAAACTAAACAAAGGTCGCTACACTAAACATACATTGATTACCAAAAAGCTTTTGATAGTGTACCCCACTCATGGTTACTACAAATATTGGAAATATACAAAGTAGATCCTAAATTGATACAGTTCCTAAACATAGTAATGAAAAATTGGAAAACCACACTTAATATCCAAACAAATTCAAATAATATCACATCACAGCCAATACAGATTAAGCGTGGAATATACCAAGGAGACTCATTAAGTCCTTTCTGGTTCTGCCTTGCTCTGAACCCACTGTCCAACATGCTAAATAATACAAATTATGGATACAATATTACTGGAACATACCCACACAAAATCACACATTTGCTATACATGGATGATCTAAAACTACTGGCAGCAACAAATCAACAACTCAACCAACTACTAAAGATAACAGAAGGATTCAGCAATGATATAAGTATGGCTTTTGGAACAGACAAACGTAAGAAAAATAGCATAGTCAAGGGAAAACACACTAAACAAGAAGATTACATATTGGATAACCACAGCGACTGCATAGAAGCGATGGAAAAAACGGATGCCTATAAATATCTAGGATACAGAAAAAAAATAGGAATAGATAATACAAATATTAAAGAAGAACTAAAAGAAAAATATAGACAAAGACTAACAAAAATACTGAAAACAGAATTGACAGCAAGAAACAAGACAAAAGCTATAAATACTTATGCCATACCAATAATGACCTACTCATTTGGAGTAGTGAAATGGAGTAACACAGACCTAGAAGCACTCAATACACTTACACGATCACAATGCCACAAATATAGAATACATCACATACATTCAGCAACAGAAAGATTCACATTAAGCAGAAAGGAAGGAGGAAGGGGATTTATCGACATAAAAAAACCTACATTATGGACAGGTAGACAATTTAAGAAAATTCTTTCTAGAACGAGCAGAAACTAGCAAAATACACAAGGCAATCACTCATATAAATACATCGGCTACACCACTGCAATTTCATAACCACTTCTACAACCCTTTAGATCACATAACATCAACAGATACGAAGATAGTAAATTGGAAAAAGAAAACACTTCATGGCAAGCACCCGTATCATCTAACACAGCCACACATCGATCAAGACGCATCCAACACATGGCTAAGAAAAGGCAATATATACAGTGAGACAGAAGGATTCATGATTGCAAAACAGGATCAAACAATAAACACCAGGTATTACAGCAAGCACATTATTAAAGATCCCAATACCACAACGGATAAATGCAGACTTTGTAAACAACAAATAGAAACAGTAGATCACATCACAAGCGGATGTACAATACTAGCAAATACAGAATACCCCAGAAGACATGACAATGTCGCAAAAATAATACATCAACAGCTTGCCTTACAACATAAACTTTTAAAACAACACGTTCCTACATACAAGTATACACCACAAAATGTACTGGAGAATGATGAATACAAATTATACTGGAACAGAACCATTATAACAGATAAAACAACGCCACATAACAAACCTGACATCATACTCACCAATAAAAAGAAGAAATTAACACAACTAATCGAAATATCCATACCCAATACAACAAATATACAAAAGAAAACAGGAGAAAAAAATTGAAAAATACATCCAACTGGCTGAGGAAGTCAAGGACATGTGGCATTATACCAATTATACTATCAACTACAGGAGTCATACCACACAATATCCACCAGTACATCAATGCAATACAGCTACATCCAAACTTATATATACAACTACAGAAATCCGTAATTATTGATACATGTTCAATTACCCGAAAGTTCCTAAATGCAATATAACACATACTGTACAGTTAAAAGGAAGTCACGCTTCATCAAGGTCCGCGTCACTCCATTTTTAACCGGACTTAACGTCTGAGAAAGTGAAGGAAATAATAATAATAACAATAATAATAATAAAACATGATGTGCTCCGCGTGAGAAACATAGTCTGAAAATGTGACCACTAGAATACAGATCCTTTTTCCTTAACATTCAATCTGATCACTCTAGTGTAAAGTGATTTAGAAAGTGTGCTTTTCATATGGAGAAAAATGCTAAATTTACAAGGTTCAGTTGTTATGAGAAGGTTATTATTTTCAACAAATGTATCCCCTTTAAAACTCTGTATCCTACTCCCAACTGGTGCTGAGCAGTTTTCTGTCAGACAAAAGGGCAGTAAGTTGGAGCAGTTCAGGAAGCACCACAAGTATGGTCTTAATGCATTAACTGAAGTGATAACAAAAAATACTCCTGTGGATGAGTAAAGTAACAGTTCCAGCTCAATCTGAAAGTCCATTCCAGACATAATGTGAAAGGGTAGATATACAGTAGCCCCATGAACTTACTTTGAGACACAATTTCAGCAATAATCTACACAGAATGTGGTAAAAGCAAGGCATAAAAACAATGACATTTGTAAAATGACTGCGCGGAGGGAAATGATGGGCCAAGTATAATATGAACCCCTCAAGTGAGAGTAAAAATCCTGCACAGATTTCAGTTGTATGACATGGAATTCATAATATTCCATAATTCTCAATTTTGTCTGGCAAACGTTCTAGTTACAGGTGTGTAGTGATAAAAGTCACAGCTGCAAAATACTAACACGAATTCTTTACAGACGAATGGAAAAACTAGTAGAAGCCAACCTCGGGGAAGATCAGTTTGGATTCCGTAGAAACACTGGAACACGTGAGGCAATACTGACCTTACGACTTATCTTAGAAGAAAGATTAAGGAAAGGCAAACCTACGTTTCTAGCATTTGTAGACTTAGAGAAAGCTTTTGACAATGTTGACTGGAATACTCTCTTTCAAATTCTAAAGGTGGCAGGGGTAAAATACAGGGAGCGAAAGGCTATTTACAATTTGTACAGAAACCAGATGGCAGTTATAAGAGTCGAGGGACATGAAAGGGAAGCAGTGGTTGGGAAGGGAGTAAGACAGGGTTGTAGCCTCTCCCCGATGTTGTTCAATCTGTATATTGAGCAAGCAGTAAAGGAAACAAAAGAAAAATTCGGAGTAGGTATTAAAATTCATGGAGAAGAAATAAAAACTTTGAGGTTCGCCGATGACATTGTAATTCTGTCAGAGACAGCAAAGGACTTGGAAGAGCAGTTGAACGGAATGGACAGTGTCTTGAAAGGAGGATATAAGATGAACATCAACAAAAGCAAAACAAGGATAATGGAATGTAGTCTAATTAAGTCGGGTGATGCTGAGGGAATTAGATTAGGAAATGAGGCACTTAAAGTAGTAAAGGAGTTTTGCTATTTGGGGAGCAAAATAACTGATGATGGTCGAAGTAGAGAGGATATAAAATGTAGGCTGGCAATGGCAAGGAAAGCGTTTCTGAAGAAGAGAAATTTGTTAACATCCAGTATTGATTTAAGTGTCAGGAAGTCATTTCTGAAAGTATTCGTATGGAGTGTAGCCATGTATGGAAGTGAAACATGGACGATAAATAGTTTGGACAAGAAGAGAATAGAAGCTTTCGAAATGTGGTGCTACAGAAGAATGCTGAAGATTAGATGGGTAGATCACATAACTAATGAGGAAGTATTGAACAGGATTGGGGAGAAGAGAAGTTTGTGGCACAACTTGACCAGAAGAAGGGATCGGTTGGTAGGACATGTTCTGAGGCATCAAGGGATCACCAATTTAGTATTGGAGGGCAGCGTGGAGGGTAAAAATCGTAGAGGGAGACCAAGAGATGAATACACTAAGCAGATTCAGAAGGATGTAGGTTGCAGTAGGTACTGGGAGATGAAAAAGCTTGCACAGGATAGAGTAGCATGGAGAGCTGCATCAGACCAGTCTCAGGACTGAAGACCACAACAACAACAACAGTGATAAAAACACATACAAGTCTCCGTGTGTTACCGGGTGACTTACCCACTTGACAATTCCACTTTTGTGCACATTTCGACCACTGCCCTACAGCATTTGCTCATGTGCTCAGTGGAGTGACCTAATGGGTAACTGCTGCTCATAAACAACATGATGGCTGTACGTTTTCAAATGTGAGCCAATGTCAGCTCCAGTGCTTTCTCGACTGTAGTTTAGGTAGAGATTGCTAATAGTTTTATGTCTCAAATTTCAATCTGCATATCATTATAAGCTCTGATTGGCCACACAAGAAAGCATTTACACGACATTTATAACTTCCACACAGCCAGACACACTGTTATTCCCAATTGTCTGTTTCATTTCTGATTGGCGTTCGATGTCTCATCTACAGTGTTTCGTAAAAGTTAAAGAGGAAGGAAGATTTAGTTTTAGTGTCCCATCAGTAATGAGATCAGTAGAGACAGAGCGTAAGTTGAGCTCATTTGAACTACGGAAAAGAAATCAGCTGTGTCCTTTCGAAGGAAGCATCGCAGCACTTGTCGGAGCAGTTTAGGAAAATCGCAAAATACCTAAACAGGGAAGGCCAGACACAGATTTGAACTGTTGACATTCAGAATATGAACACAGTGTCCTAAACAATAAGCCACCTTGCTTGGTACAGAGTTTTGTGCCAAACTAATTGAACTACTACTTGAAATTCCAAATGTATCAGTGTTCCATGTACTACATATTTACTTTTTACATTTCATTTTCTTGTAATTCAGACAGGCATCATCAAGAAAACTGTTGCGTTTAGTTATGTCATTGCCCGCAGCCTTAATATTTACACCCTCCATTTTCCAACGGATGATTTGCCGAGTTTTGTCTCCCATCAACAATGTCCATTGTGGTTACAGTCATTGAATCTTTGTAAACTGGTTACATAAGAGCACACGTACCACTCCAGGTGAGTGGTGGGTATACCTACCTCTCCTTACTGACGAATGATACTTGCAACGAAAGTAATTCATATAGTGAGTAAATAATAATATCAAATAATATGCCTAATGTGAATCGGCAGGTTCTATGTGGTGGTTTTATTTCTGCTGTGCGTGTGGTGAAGTGTACTGAAGAATGATACACACATCTACCACAGGACACTGATCCGGTGACTTAGCGAGAGGAAATACCTGGTTGGATGTGACAATAAGTATTCAGAGCATTCACCGTACTGCCCTCTCCGTGCACAGAACAGTTGTAACAATAAAAGAAAAGTGGTGGAATTGAAGCTAATGAATTTTTAAGATGCATATTGATATTGCATGTGGAAGCTTGACACAGTAAATTAGTTTTAATTACTGAAGTGTTGAGAGAAGAAGTAAATATATCACAAAACCAATAGTAAATGATGTGCAAATCTATTTCTAAAATGTGATGTAAATGAGATAATATCTTTTGAATTAAGAGAGTTCTTACAGTTTTGGTGACAAAGTCTAGAATAGTAGCATAGAAAGTACATGGTCAGTTTTCATACAGATATAATAACCCCACGTTTGAAGAAACAGTTACATTGAAAACACCTGAAATGCTATAAGGTTGTGGCATCAATTTATAGAAACATCTTCAATAGCCTAATATGTATAGTGTGTCTCATGAGGAAGAGTGTCAGTTTTCAGGGATATGACAGCAATGTTTATTTGAAACAAAAAACTTCATACTGGCATTTTCTATACTCAGAATAGCACATTTAATGTACCTTTGTTTTTAGGCGAGTTGTGTGCACATACATGTCTTACCCAGCTGTCGTCCTTGACATTACATTCTAGCCCAATGTATCTCACTGCTTTCAACCTCTCTGCACACGATGTCTTTCTGCCATTAAACAAAGCATCGAACAATGCAATTATCCACGGTGCGATGTGTGTGAAGTAGTGTGAGGGACAATCGTCGGTCACACGCTTGCTAAAATACAACGTATCTACACAGACAATGAATGCACAGATGTGGTATATATTTACAGCTTCTGCGATTTTAGTGCTCCTGCTGCAGTCGAAGGATACAATTGTGGCTTTCCGACACTTCAAATTCCCGATTGTATAGTGTGTGTGCCAGAGTTTTCTGGAAACTGTGCAAAAACAGGTATTCTTCCAAATTCCCATTTTTCTTCTGATTGTGCAGTTCAGTAACCCACAACACATTGTTGAAAGAGTTCCATGTAGTCCTACTATCCACACAGCAGCTTTCTGTAAATATGAATGGCTCACCAGCAATTGTTACATGTGGAAAACTTATGTCACTTCATTTACAGTGTGTTCGCAATATCCAGTTAGTGATAATGCCACACGTCATTTGCTTTTGTTAATACTACTCGCCCCCCCCCCCCCCCATCAACCATGGACCTTGCCATTGGTGGGGAGGGTTGTGTGCCTCAGTGATACAGATAGCCATACCGTAGGTCCAACCACAACGGAGGGATATCTGTTGACAGGCATGGTTCCTGAAGAGGGTCAGCAGCCTTTTCAGTAGCTGCAGGGGCCACTGTCTACATGATTGACTGATCTGGACTTTTAACACTAACCAAAATGGCCTTTCTGTGCCGGTACTGCAAACGGCTGAAAGCAAGGGGAAACTACGGCATTAATTTTTCCCCGAGGGCATGCAGCTTTACTGTATGGTTAAATGATGATGGCGTCCTCCCGGTTAAAAGTGTTAACGACAGTATAGTGATAATAGGAAGTGCAAACAATGTTTACAGAAATGAAGCCACTGCTTTTGTTAAGAAGCTGATCGCAGTGCTGCGGTTCCTGCATTTCACAAACGTAATTGTAATAACACTTTCACAAAGGTATGATCTTCCAGACTGGTCATGCGTTAACAGAGAAATTAGATGAATGAATTATAAGTTAAACAGCTTTTGTGCCAAATTTGTAAATGTAAAGCTCATGGATATTGATACATGTGAAAGAAACTATTTTACACACCGTGGAATGCATCACAACAAACATGGTAGGAAAAGATTAGCTGCGAGCATTAACGATGTAGGTGAACAGATATCTCACGATAACGGAAACAGACCTGTTATCGCAATGGAAGCTCCTTCACAGGGAAAGTAATATGGAGGACCAAGTCCTATGGAATTAGGTCCCAAAGAACTAACAAAGTGAGGGACTGTAAATTAGCAGTACAGACACACAAAGGTGTAACCTTTGCCAACAGTTTAATAGGTACTGTAAGTTCTTTAGTTAGTAAAAATAGCTTCATAATGCAATTAAATATAGGTGGTGTGTTGGGAGAAATTATGAACAAACTATATGACTTATAAATACTCTTAGGGCAAATAAACTCTGTAAAAGTCATATGTTAGAATGAACATTGGCTTAAATCGGACAATGTCAAGCTACTACATTCACTCTCAGGATACAAGTTAGCATCGAGCTTTTGCAGAAAAATGGGCATGGGAGATCATGTATATTAGTTGAACAGACACAAAACTTTGAAGCCAAAACAACTTTTGATGGTTTAAATTAGGAACAGGTATTTGAATGCTGTTGCTTTGAGCTGTCTGAATACGGTTTACTAATCACAAGCACATATCATATCCCTGAATATTGGGCTACTTGGGTATTTCTAGAGAAATTTGAAACTCTGCTAAGTAGGTTGCAGGTAGGGAAACCATATAAAAAGATTGTAATTTGTTCTGATTTTAATATAGATATGAGAGACAAAAACAGATTTGTTACCACTCTGAAGGATTTGTTGGCTACAAATGGCTTAATACTAAATTTCACTGAGTACACCAGGGTAATAGCCACTTCTGCCACAAGCATTGATAATATAGTGAGCAGCACTTTTTATGTCATTGCCATACATAGACAAAATATATAGGCCCATAGTATAATTGGTCAGAAATTTCAGCCAGCCAAATATAAAAACATTTATCTTGAAATTAAAGGAAACCCACTGGACCTTCAGCAACCAGTGTTCAGTAAACAATAATTACAACCCTTTCATATCTGAATTCAAGAACATTTTCAACAAATTCTTTCCCCTCGTATTAACACATGATAAATACAATAAAAGTAAGACATAGATTACAGAAGGTATCAGGATCTCTAGTATTAGAAAGAGAGAAATGCATAAGGAAGCGAAAACTAACCATGATGCTGACTTTATTAGATACAAAATCAAATACAAAAAATATTTGATCGGGTAGTTAAACAAGCAAAACAAATGGCAAACAGTAAATATATAGCTAATGCCTCAAATAAATCAAAAGCAGTATGGCAGGTTGTCAAGAAAGGAACAGGTACTGAAGAAACAAAACATTTTAATTACAAACTAGAAATTGGTGGGAATACTGTTACTAACGCTCGGCACATCTGTGAAGAATTTAATAAGTACATCATAACCACAAACAAAATTCATAGGAAGTAGCTAATATCCTACAATCCCTACAAAATCTTAAATCTGAGGGCTGGGATGAAATTCCAACAAATATCATAAAGGCAGGAAGCGACACCATTGCACCTCAACTCTGTAAAATAATAAACCAATCATTTGCTGGGGGCTGCTTTCCAGATGACTTAACTGCTGTAGTCTGCTGCAAAAACAGTGAAGAATTAGTATGGACCACGAAACAAACTCTACAGGAACTTGAACAATGGATAAAAAATAATGCTATGAAATTAAATCTTGAAATAACCCAAATCATGCACTTGAGGACTAAACAAACTACTGAATGTATGAAACTTCCTGGCAGATTAAAACTGTGTGCCCGACCGAGACTCGAACTCGGGACCTTTGCCTTTCGCGGGCAAGTGCTCTACCAACTGAGCTACCGAAGCACGACTCACGCCCGGTACTCACAGCTTTACTTCTGCCAGTATACTGAATGTATATCACAAATAGAATATTCGGGTAAAGAACTGACCATAGTTGATTCTGTAAAATTTCTTGGGATAGCTTTAAATAAAAACTTGCAATGGAATGCCCATGTGGACAGTTTTCTGAAGAGATTAAATAGTTTAGTTTATGCAATGAGGGTGCTACACAAAGTAACGGATTTAACGGTGAAGAAATTTGTATACCACGCATATTTCATAACAGTTATAAGATATGGAATATTTTTTGGGGTGCTGAAAAGACAAACCTCCTTCGAATCTTCTAAAAAAAAACAGGGCAATGACAGGAACTAATAGTAGACATTCATGCAAACCACTATTTGAAAGCCTGGCCTGGACTTCATGACAATCCCTTCCATTTCCATATATGAAATACTTCTCTTTGAACATAAAAACTCGCATCTGTCTGAAGGAAATACATTCACACATGCCTATGAAACTAGACATAAATTGAAATAAATGCTACCTTGTCACAGACTCACACTATATGAAAATACTCCATGTTACATGGCTCTGAAGATCAGAAATAAGATAAGGTCAATATTTGGGGAATCCACATTGGAGACCATTGGCACTTACCCAAAAAGCAAATGTTATTATAGTCTAGAAGACTTTCTAAATGAATAAAAAGCAAATGTTATAGTTTAGAAGAATTTATAAATAGGAATAGGGAGTAAGGATACAGGTACAAATGGTATACTTTTGAAGCCATGTAGATACAAAGTATACACGTTCACTGTATATTCATGTTTATATATAGAATTATAGTTTGAATGGCGGTTTGTGTTCCGTTCAGTACATCCATACTTCATATAGGCGTGTGAAGTCTATGGTAATGATTCGATGAGTTACGAAAAGATTGAGATTATAATGTTGTATTTTTATTATAATAAGCAATGAATGTATTACATATTTCCTGTAGCATATAAAATACTGTAACAACTTAGGTTAAAGACTGACAAGTCACCAACGTTCTAAATCGAATGACTGTATTAAAACATGTTATGTGACATTACAGTATTTTATCTTCGATATCGTATCTGTGGACACTTATGGACCTTTGTCTAAATCTAAAAATGGATTTTGTTGTGGCTGATATACTTTCAAAGTTCAGAAAGCCGTTTCCTCTTAAGAAAGCTACCAGTAAGAAAATCATCTTTAAGTTTAAAAAGATGTTTTCTTCACTTGGGTATTCCTAAAACAATTTTATCTGACAATAGTTCACAATTTACATCACAAGCTTGGAAAGATTTTGTTGATCACACAAAAGTAAGCCATATTCTAAATTCAGTGTACCATCCATCGAGTAATCTTGCAGAAAGATATACCAGAGAGATTGGTGGACAGTTTAGAACATGTTGTAAGAATCATACCAGTTGCATAAGTTATGACAGTGATTTTGGGGATATTATGAAGAGCTTACAAAATTCTTCAACAGGTTTTTCACAATTTGAAATCATGTTTAATACTAGACCAGCCTTACTTTATTTCTGAGAATGCTGAGTTTCCTCCGTATAAAACGCTGTTCATTGTTACAATCAGTATGTAATAGCTCTGTATTTAAAGTTAAATTTTTTTTAGAAACATTTGAAATTATGAAAAATTTGGCTCAGTTAAAATTTCTATTGTTAATTACGCAATTTAGTACTGTTTATTGTGTTTATTTCAGGATTCATCTATACTTTAATAGAAATTCATTTGCCAAGAAAATTTATAAACCATATGGAGTATTGTTATTACCGCAGAGTGAGGAGGCAGTAGTGGGCATGCCTCTAATGTGATCGGACGTGTTTCTGCATTTTGGAGGAATAACGTAATTTCAGCTTTGTTAATGTTACAATTCAAAAGACAGTGTGATATAGTAAAATGTGAAGCAAATAAACCCCAAAAAGAAACAAAATTCTGTGCAGGCATTTTTCAAAATTAGTTACATCAATTGGAACCATGAGAACCTAAAATGTGAAAATTTCTGCTTCAAGAATCAGAACCCTAGACATGAAGAACTGGAGCAAACTGTGTGAGAAAAGAAGGTAAGTAAAAAATTTAGTGTAAATTTTACTCGTCTAGAATTATCTGAAATGGCTTTAATATTGACGATAGTAGTGACTCCATGGATGACGACATTCCACCAGAGGAAGCCAACAGGAAATGTCAAGAGGCAAATAAGGCATGTTTTGGTGGTTTATCTGGATACTGATTCCATTACCGTTACGTGGAATGACATTAACTTTCATTACACCTGCATTGAATTACTTTCCAAATGTTCAAGATGCCTGGTTTCAACAGGACGGAGTGACATCACACATTGCACGGCAATCAATGGCATATGGGCAAGAATTGTTTGGCAACCGTGTGATCTTACGATTTGGTAACATTCTCTGGCCACCTAGATGGCCAGATTTACCGATTTGTGATTTTTTTCTTTTGTGGCTACCTCAAGAACAACGTCTATACAACTTGACCAAGAGCCCTGGTGAGTTAAAACAGAATATTCGGGATGCTATTCACAGTATCCCAGCTGTGATATTGCAGCAGTCAATGAGTAATCTCAACAGCAGATTTCACGAACGTATTTGTATGGAATGACACGATCTAAAAGATATAATTTCTAAAAAAATGATAAATGCCATCAATGTTTTGTAAATGGCAAAGTTGTAAGGTTTCAATTACTATGAATGCAATTCCTTTCCTTCACCACTTCTTGTTTTATTGGAATGTGGAAATGTTCCCATTTTTCTGTGTCACCCTGTACATTCTGCGCAAAAGTAATTGCAGAATTTGCTGCAATAAATCTAAAATGGGGTGGCAGAGAAAATACAGCAATTGTCAGTGTGTATACTTCACCCAGGGCATGTATGGATACATCTTTCAAAAATCTCTCTAACTTGCTGGTATATACAGACTGTACATTTTTTGTATTAAATGGCCATGTAGATACTATAATATAAGGGGATATAAACACAGACTTATAACTAATGATGCCAACACCAAAAAGCTACACCTCCTACTCGACAGATTCAGTTTGACACGAGTTATCCATGAGCCAACTAGAGAGATTAGCAACACCAAAACATGTCTGGTTAATACACTACTGGCCATTAAAATAGCTACACCACGAATATGACGTTCTACAGACGCGAAACTTAACCGACAGGAAGAAGATGCAGTGATATGCAAATGAGCTTTTCAGAGCATGCACATAAGTTTGGTGCTGGTCGCGACACCTACAATGTGCTGACATTTCTCATACACAAACAGCAGTTGACAGGCATTGCCTGGTGAAACATTGCTGTGATGCCTCGTTTAAAGAAGAGAAATGCGTACCATCACGTTTCCGACTTTGTAGCCTATCGCGATTGCAGTTTATCATATCGCTACATTGCTGCTCACGATGGTTGAGATCCAATGACTGTTAGCAGAATATGGAATCTGTGGGTTCGGGAGGGTAATACAGAATGCCGTGCTGGATCCCAAAGGCCTCGTATCACTAGCAGTCGGGATGACAGGCATCTTATCCACATGGTTGTAATGGATCATGCAGCCACATCTCGATTCCTGAATCAATAGATGGGGAAGTTTGCAAGACAACAACCATCTGTACGAACAGTTTGACGATGCTTGCAGCAGCACGGACTATCAGCTCGGAGACCGTGGCTGCGGTTACCCTTGATGCTGCATCACATACAGGAGTGCCTATGATGGTGTACTCGACGACGAACCTGGGTGCACGAATAGCAAAACGTCATTTTTTCGGATGAATCCAGGCCTTTCTGGATACAGAAAATGTTCGACTGCTGCCCTGGCCAGCACATTCTCCAGATCTCTCACCAATTGAAAACATCTGGTCAATGGTGGCTGAGCAACTGGCTCGTTACAATATGCCAGTCACTACTCTTGATGAACTGTGGTATCGTGTTGAAGCTGCATGCACAGCTGTACCTGTACACACCATCCAAGCTCTGTTTGACTCAATGCCCAGGCATATCAAGGCCTTTATTATGGCCAGAGGTGGTTGTTCTGGGTACTGATTTCTCAGGATCTATGCACCCAAATTGTGTGAAAATGTAATCACACATCAGTTCTAATATAATATGTTTGTGCAATGAATACCTGTTTATAATCTGCATTTCTTCTTGGCGTAGCAATTTTAATGGCCAGTAGTGTATAATAATAAACATGACCCATCTTACCTACAGAACAGCTGTTCTAAAACTAGCCATCTATGATCAAAATGCAGTACAGCTTCAATTGGAGGCAAATGAGATGCCCTTTGCCACTAAAAAGAAACTATATGTAAGAAAAAGAAATATGTATAATGAAAACACCAATAGACTGACCTGCATGTTAGCACACATATCATGATTTTTAGAACAATAGGTTTCCCTACGAGAGCTTTGTTTCTCACTTCTACTGTTGTTTTGGTGCCACATGCCCCCCTGCAGCCACAGAAGTTGAACAAACTAAAACTATAAACAGAAGTACATGGGAAAATAATGATGTCATTGAAGCAAGGGAAAAATTAAAATTATTCCATAGAGCAATGTTGAATAACAGACTAAATTTCAAGCTAAAGGAGGCTTTCAAAACTTATCAAGAATACTATAAAGACTTATTGATACAGACCAGGAGCAGCTATGTTGCAAACAAGCTTCAGGCTTCACACAATGTTACTACTGGTGTCTTGGGAGTGACAAACTATTTTATAACAGGCAGGGCAAAAGCTGCATAGACTTTAATATTGACCACAATGGGATGGTAACAAAAGACGAAATTGGAATTGCTAACATATTCTATGAACATACTTCTTCAGTGGGGGCAGCTATCAATGACAAACATAATAACCTGCAGTATAATTTTAAAGGAAATCCATCTGAGCATAACACACATCTAGCCCCACAAACTGCAAAGAAATAATTAACATCATTAGCTCTCCAAAATCTTCCCATTTCACAGGCATGATGGCCTTAGTATTAATGTATTAAAAGCATGCAGACAAACTGTGTCTGTAGCAGTAAATAATGTAATAGAATCAGGCACCTTCCCAGACAGACTAAAAATAGCTCAAGTAACACAAATCTTTAAAAAGGGGACAAACTCAAAATTCAAAACTACAGACCCACCTCAATACTTCCAGTCTTTTCCAAAATAGTTGAAATATACAGCAGAATTATGAGCTCTCTCCGGATGCACTACCCAATGTTTGTAAATCAAAATTGTTTCTTAATATGTAAATCAACTACCACAGCAGCTGCTCAATTAATTGAAGACATAACAAGTGACACCGAGAACAAGCAACATGTTGCAGGTATATACCTCTACGTTGAGAAAGCTTTCAACTGTGTGAGCACCACAATCCTGTTAGAAAAGCGTGGAATATTGGAATCAGAGGCACTTCTCATTACATAGTAAAATCTTGCATGAGTAACCCAAAAAAGTTTGTACTGCTTAAAGTTGAAAGAGATGTTCAAAAATCCAAAATAACTAATATAAAAATGAAGTGCCCGGGGCTCAGTATGGGATCCTCTTCTGTTTTTAATTTAAGTAAATGACACAAGATATTGCACTCAGAATTCCAAAATAGTTCTGTATGCAGCTTATACATCCATTGTGTGGAAAAAGGAATCATTTAATGAACTAGAGACCCATTGTAACAACGTGACAAATGAAATTGCACAGTACTTTAACGAAAGCCATCAAATGTAAGTGGTAGTAAAACATGACTCACGTAGTTTAACAACATTAGTTTTAATGATGAAATTAAACAATACATATGCAATGAATTGGTAAAAAAGACTGTAGTGTAAAATTCCTTGATTTAACAATTCAAAGCAATCTAAAGTGGGACACACATGTTGACACACTCGCATGTAAGTTGTCTAAGAATATATTTACAATTAATATGATTAGCTAGTTCTGCAAAGACATTGCCGCCCCACCCCTTATGAGTACTCTCCCTCCATCAGATGCTTCATCCCCCCCCCCTCCCCTCTTCTGTCCATGCCAACCCCATCTGCCCGAGACTGTGCAGTGTCTTCTTCGTGCCTAATTTTTAGTGCAGTGTTTTAAACGGGTGATAACTGTTGTGTGTCTTTTCCGAAGTGTTGCGAACAGAAACCGTACTGTTGCTGGGTGTGATTTTTCTCTCTCTTGAGAACAGAAACCAGACTGTCACAGTGTTTCTCAATTGTCTGTCTACTAGTGTACCTGTCTTCTTCCAGTGTATTTAATTAGCAGCACCAACCCTTTGTTTTATATTTTAACTTCCACAACTTTCTGCCATTTTACAATTGAAAAGTCACCTGTTTTAATCGCCTGCTTTTATTACTTATTATCTTCTTATTATGTTTTACAAATTCTGTAGGTTGTAGAGCAGCGTACAAAGCTACTGCCAGCCCGACCCATTCCGGGGGATATGAAACCGAATAAAAGAAAAATAAAAAGGTTGTGGTTATAGACAGATATTTAAACACACTCCATCATAAAGGCTAAAATTGCACGGTCATTTCGAAAACAGATTATAGATAAGCCTCTTATGAGTATTTTCATGCGTATTACACACATATACCATCCATTAACTACAAAAATATTCAATCTGGTGTCTACTATGTAACTTTTACCAAATGTTTAACAGCTGTATTCAAAAGGCGGATATTTTTTGCAACAGTACAATACTCAGCTAAACTTTTGTCTGTATCTCAAAATTTTCCGTTAGTACAATTTCCAATTTCAACCTGTAACAGTAAGATCAGTACATTCCACTGTTTTGACGTGCACATCATCAATCTTAAAACACGCAAGTTTCCGACCTAACCTAGACCTTGGGCTTAGCTACAGGTCAGTCTGTCATCACAACCAACATTAAAGGTGGGAGGGATACAGTGATGAGTACGAGAATCTAGCAGGCCTTTATCATTAAATATATGGCAGAAAATTTTGGGGAATAGGATGAAAGATCAGAATGGAATTTTCGTTATTCAATTACAGTATAGTTCACATTTATTTAGCATCCCTTTCTTATCACATAACGTCTTCAGTTACGCACTGTACCAATACTCATTTTGCACAGTTTATTATCAACTATGGCTCTTTTAGGCTGGGAATTCTTGACGAGTCATTTTGAATCTTCGTGATTATCTCTTTTAGATGTGGCTGGGTACATAGAGCATCCACTAATCGAAATGGGAACTGTGTCTGGAAATCCACGAGGATTATTAAACGTCTACTAATCACTAGCAATATAATTCACATTATACAACTGCTAATATTTCTGGTAATGAAAGCACTTTAGTGTGGGGAGGTTTCACACTTTGCACAAATGATGTGTAGGTTCATTCACAAACACAGAAACTAACCTTACTTGTGTCGAAGATGGTGTAAAGCCGACGTGACAACTTTTCCAGTTCTGTTATCACTGATATTTTGAATTACCGCTACATCGACTGACTTACATTGTGGTTCAGGTACTTGTGAAGGCGTAAAAACGTGTTCAGAACACATTCTAAACATGAACTCCTATGGACCAGTGTGGTAATTGCTGGTATGATTCTCGACATAACACTATTAATTTAAATTAAACTAACAATTTAAAGTAAAGCCAAAGGAAGGACGTAAGTAATACATACTTCATAATGATTGTTTCGCTGAAATTTTGCCTGTGGGCGAGTCTCATTGGCGGCAAATGACCGTGTAACATCTACCGTGATTAATAGCAGAAATCGCCGAAATAGGACAGGGATAAATGTTGTTAGCGAATTCGTGAACTGCGACACCAATCATTGAATAACTTACTGAATATCAATCAATCAATGTAACCTAAACTTATATTAAATACGGTAGTGCGGGCAACAAGGCCCGCACCATCCAAAAATTGATCTACAACTATTTAATGACATACGAAACAAGAACTCCGAATGGTTGACTATGTAGAACATTTTACCACAAATATTGTTAAGTATGATGATTCTCGTCATAAATAATTGGAAGATAAATGCGTTTATAAGAGCAGAATAAAAACAGATGAAACGAGTTAATTGCTTATCCAACACTTGCCTGTAGAGCTTCTAATTGTGAACTGAAATCAAATATGAAGAATTCAAATGATTTAGAGTGAAGCTCTCGACAGCAGTGTTGCTAGACACCACCGACAGATGGCACCCTGATACGCTGGCTGAGAAAGTGTGGCGGTTCTCATTTGCTTTACTAACACAGCAATCGGCTGTTACCTGATATTTGTAGCCGCACAAGTCTTATACTTCGCTTGTTTAAAATAGAAGATGTGATCCATTTTGATAAGTTTCATGAACATTGTACATGCGTGTTGCACCACTATTTGCACTTGACACATTTTACTGTAGTATGAAAACAGCTATAAAATAACGAGAAATAAAAAAAAAAATAAATCGATAATATTATTTACATTACATTTGCACGTCTGTTATAGTTTTCATGTCTTGTTACAATTCCACGTGTCCTGTAATAATACAGTACACGCAAATAAACAGATAATAAAAGCATATTTCAGGGACTAGATACTTTACCATGTGTTGGTCCAGTCACATGCGTTACTGTAGTATCATTCCAACAACTTCTCGCGACTAAATGCGACGACTCATCAACACAACACTATGCGGATATTTCATCACATGTTAGTTCAAGTTAAAAATTCTTCGTTGATGCAGCTTCTGTTGTATGTTCCCCGTATTTACGTTTTTTTTATTTTTTTCTTTTTCTTTATTTGATTTTGATTTACCCCCAAAGGGGGGGGGGGGGGGGGGACTGGCAGCAGCGTAATATGGCGCTTTGCTGCCTGCAGAAGAGTCTTAAAAACATAATGAGTACAGAGTACAGTATAAACAATAAAAACAGGCGATAAACCGGCTGTTTAAACCACATAGTAATTAGACAGGCACAATTCAAAAACCTGGTGACAGTCTTGTTTCTGTTCGCAAGAGTTAAAAAACACATCTAGTGACAGTATGGTATCTATCTGTTCACAGCACATAAAAAAAAATAGCGGCACGTACAACACTTAAACACTGCACTATAAAGCAGACACGAAGGCTGATTGGGGGGGGGGGGGGGGGGGTGGACCCTTTCAAAAGAGAAGGCAGAAGGAGAGGAATAGCAAAAAGGGAGGAGCCAATGGAGGGAGAGGACACAGTAAAAGAGGGGGGGAAGGGGGCATGGCGAATGCGAGAAGGAGTGGGGAAAGCAGTGAAGGGGAAAGCAAAAGTACTCGGGGGAGAGAAAGGAGTCAAAGAGAGGGTAGGTGGGCAGAAGGGAACAGGATGGAAGGGGAGGGGGTGAAGGAGACAAGGAAAAGGACAGTGGGAGGGGACAGCCAGAGTTGATAGGAGGGACAAATGGAGGGAGAGAGAGCATCATCCAGGAGGGGGAGTTTACAGAAGCCACTTGGGGAAAAAAGATGTAGGGGTGAAGGGTAGGGGCAACACAAGGGTGGAGGCGCAGCAGCGGGCAGAGGTTGGAGAGGAGAGGAGCAACCAGGGGATGGGGGACATCAAGTCAGTGGGAGGTAAAGAGGCCTTGGATATGGTCAAGTAAAAGCAGCAGATGGGGGAAAAGAATCAAGTCGTAGGGGATCCACGTGGAGGATGGGAGGCGTATACGGAAGGCGAGGCAAAGTGCATGGTGCTCGAGGTTTTTTTTTTTTTGGGGGGGGGGGGGGGGTTATTCAGGCGGGACTGGCATAACAGAGAATGGGACGGATTAAGGATTTGTACGTGTGGAGGGTGGTAGAGGGGTTCAATGCCCACGTCCAACCAGAGAGGAGTTTAAGGCTGTTGTGGGCTTTGGATTGGATAGGGCAGAGATGAGGGATCCAGGTAAGATGATGGTCAATGGTGAGTCCAAGGTAGGTGAGTGGGGGGTTAAGAGACGGACAGGATGGGCAGAGATGGTAAGGGGAAAATCAAGGAGCTGGAAGGAGTGAGCGGTTTGACCTACAATGATTGCCTAGGCCATGCAAGGATTGATTTAGAGGAGCCACTGGCTACACTATGTGGCAAAAAGGTCAAGGTGATTCTGGAGAAGATGTTTGGACAGTTGAAGTAGGAGGGGCGGCAGGAGAGGAAGGAGGCATTCAGATGGATACAGATGATAGGAAGGGTGTAGGTCTGGAGTTTAAATGGGAGAGTGGGAGGCCAAACAGGGTCGTAGGCATTTTCGAGCTCTGGAGAGACAGAAATGACAGTGCGACGCGAATTAAACTGGAGGGAGAGGTGACGAGTGAGACGTAGAACTCGGTCGTCGGCAGAGGTGGAAGGTCGAAAGACAAACTGGGTGTTGGGAAGGAGGTGATGTTGGTGGAGGTGGTGACGGCTGTGCTGGGTAAGGATGGATTCCGAGAGCTTGCTGACTACGGAGGTGACACATTTAGGGTGATAGGAAAAGGCATCAGATAAAGGCTTTTTGGGTTTGGAGAACATAAGGATACGGGAGGTTTTCCACAGGTCGGGGTAGAAGCTGGTGGCAAGGATTACGTTGTAGATTGTGGCGAGGACTGCAAGGATGGAGGGAGGGCAGTGTTTGACATGGCAGTAGGTAATGTGGTCACGGCCAGGGGTGGTGTTGCATTTAGTGTGGAGTGTGAGGCTGATGTCCAGTGTAGTGATGGGGTGTTAAGTTCTGATGGTGGTGTGTGTCCCAAGTAATGGAAGGTAGGAGCACGGGGAGGAGCGGTGGTATCCAGACATTTGATGATGTTGGGGAGGAGGGAAAACCAAATTGTGGAACAACAGGAACCGAAAATCATTCGGATACGTGAGAGGCAAAGTGGTTGGCCTTACTGAGGTTGTCAGGAAAGGGACGGTCATCACGGAGGAGAAGGTAGTGCGGGGTAGAGCGGTTCCCAGTAAGGCAGTGGAAATCAGAACAGTACTTGGAAGAGATTATTGAGAGCACGGCATTGAGTTGTAGACAGGTCTGTCGCCAGGCACGGCGTTTCTTCGCAGTGAGCACGTTGCAGATACGTCATAATTGCCAGTGGCGGGTGAGTGTGTCTCGGTCACGAGTGTGCGGAGGAAGGATCGGTAGAGGCGACGAGATTTACAAAGGAGAAGGATGGTCTGTGAGGGCAGGGCTGGTCGGTGAGTTTGAATGGCTCTGGTAGGGATACAGGTGGTTACAGCGTCAGACGAGGTCCAGTGGAGGACAGCAGATCGTGAGATGTCATCGGGAGATTGGAGGGTAGGGTCATCGCGTTTGACCTGGGTGTGTACGGAGTATCGGTAGGCATCCCAGCTGGTGTGGGAGTAATCGTGGACAAGTTTAGATGGAACGTCAGGGGAGGAACAGGACGGGGACGGCGATCGTCACAGATAGTGAGGAGGACCGGGGCGTGGTTGCTGCCAGTTATGTCAGGGACTTCCGCAGTGATGTACCCAAGGAGGTTGGGAGGAACTAGGATCACGTCAGCAGGGGTGTGGGACTCTGGTCGGGTGTGATGGGGAGGGTAACCAGGTGTCCCTGTAGGGTGGTGAGAAAACGATGGAACCGCTGAAGTTCGTCAGGAACGCGGCTGTGGATATTGAGGTCTGCAGCAATCACACAGGTGGAAAGGTGCGGTCAATGTGGGCCAGGAAATCGTGTGTGTGTGGGGGGCGGGGGGGGGGGGGGGGGGGGGGGGGTGTACAATGGCGGATGTAGATGGTGGCACATGTGACGGTAAGGGTGGGGAAGAAGAGGCTGAGGGTGAGATGCTCTGCAGGATTGTTGAGGAGAGGCATATTTCTGTCGGCCAGACTGTAACTTAAGGCATTTCTCACTTTCAGAGAGCTGAGGCATATAGTGTCAAAAGCGCAGTTCCTTTGGTTTAGCGAACATGAAACTTACCAAAATACTTCACATCTCTGAGTTTTAAACAAGCAAAGTATAATACTCGCGTGGCTAGAAATATTGGGGTGCTGCCGACTGCTGCGTGCTGTAAGCAAAACAAATGAGAGACCCGCCACACTTCCTCAGGAATAGTATCTTGCTACCATATGTCGGTGACATCTTGCAACACTGTGTTGCAGAGCTGCATGCTAAAAAATTCAATTTCTGTTAGCAATTCGTTCTGCAGGCAGACGCTGCAAGTAATAAACAATACCTTCGCTCCAAGTGTTTTTGGTCTGCTGCTATAAATGCATATTTCTTCCAATTATTTATGACGAGAATACTTCAGAGCTAGCAGTATTTGTGGTAGAGTCTTCTATATATAGGACTATTTATCACTTTTCCTTACGGCTGGGTATGACATCCACCCCAGACTTATGCCCTGCCTATCAATTTTGTTTGTCTGGTCACTGCCTTCCTCTCATGCCATCCTGCCTATGTCACCCTCCATGATACCAACACCCGTATCTTTTACCCCACTGCTGGCATCCCCCACGGCTCAGTCCTCTCCCCTCTCCTCTATCTCTAGCACACCGCAGATATGCCCAAGCCACCCCCACCTGTTCACCTGCTGATGACACCACCTTCCTGGCTCTCTATCCCACCCTTCAATGGTAACAACACACCCTCCAAACCCACACTGACCAGTTCACCACCTGGTGCAACCAGTGTTTCCATTGTATCAACCCCTCCAAAACCCAGGCCGCACCACTCGCTACTTCCATCTCCACAATTTCAACCTAATCGTTCATGGTCATCTCATCCAGCTCAGCCTCACCCTGAGATAGCTTGGCCTCACCTTGACCACCACCTCACCTAGACCCCCCATCTCCCGAACATCCAGCAGAAAGCCCATTCCCACCTCTGTCTTCTGAAACTCCTGTCTGGCCGGAAATGGGGTTTCACCCTTCCACCATCCCCCACACCTACAAATCCCTCATCCGTGCTATCCCCTGTCATCCCAGCGCTACCTGGATCTCCTATCCTCCCACTTTTGTAAGGCTCTCCAAATTCTAGAACACCACACGCTCCGCATTGCCTTCCGTATCTGCCTTCTGTCCCCACACAACTCCTGTATGACTTCATCCCCTTCCCACACCTCCTCCTTTTCCTCCAACATCTCTGCATCCTTTACACTGTCCGCAGGCTCGATGCTCCCTACCCCCTGGTGTCCTCTGTCCCCTCCACCCCCCGCGCATTGCCGCACCTCTTTTGCTATATCCCTACCTCTCTTCACCTCCACACACTCCGGCTTGGTGAGGATGTGTGGAAGGGGAAGAAGGGGGTAGGAGAAGTATGAGAAAGGGAGGAGAGGAAGCCTTGATGATGTGGAATGGGTAGGGTGGGTTTAAAGTTGGTAGGAGGGGTAACTATCTGGACACAGTTCATAATTTGGGAGGGTAAAACAGTTGAAGTTACTCTGGGGAAGTATGTGGAGGGTGTGTAGGGTAGGGTTGGTGGGATGTGTTGGTAGAGGTGCAGCAGCACACTATGGTTGGAAAGTGTATGAGAAACTATAGGATTATTTGAGTAAAGTTTGCAGATGGTGTAGTTTGTTCAGGGTTGATCTGTGTGAGTGAGAAGAGGTGGGAATTTGATGAGTTGGTAAGGGATCCGTGTCAGAGAAGGTAGAAAGAAGCAAGGTTGAGGGCACGGAGTTCGAGGATATGAAGGAACTTACAGAACTCGGGCAGCAAGTATCTGTGTAACATTTGCTTGGTAAAGGATAGGTTGGATTAGGGTTTTGTATGCGTGAAGGACAGTGGAGGGCTGCAATCTCCATGTTTGGCCAATTAGTACTCTCAGTCTATCGCACACTTTCTGTTGGATGGTTAGTAGATAAGATTTCCACAGTAAAATAATGGAGCTGACAGACATTATTGATTAATGAAGAAGATAACTGTATAAAAACGAATGTGTGTAACTATATTGACAATCTAATTTTGAACTAGGCAACATAGGGAACTGCGTATATTATGAAATTCATGATGCTGCAGCTGGCAATGAGAGCTTAGCAGAAAGAGCAGTATTTCAGTGAGGTTCAGTTCATATAACGCTGCATTATTGGGTCTGTATGTTATCTGAAAACTTATATTTGTGTTCTGAGGAATTATGAGCTTAAAGAGGTAATACTGGAATGAAGAAAAGTAATTTTGCTGGTTAGCTGATTACTGTGGTGCTAGAGTGATGTGAATATCCTGACGGGCCAACTATTTGGTAACAATTTGTGAGGATTTATTTTTCTGGTTGAATGAGAGTAGTTCTCATAGTTGAGTGGAGAAGTAGGGCAAGGATTTGGTACAACTTCTATTCCCTTAATTTTGAATTGAGTAGTAATTAAGTTACGTGATGGTGACTATTTTTTTTTTCATAATATAATGATTAGTAAATCTACACTACTGCAAATCTTGAGTTTTAGCTAGAGGTAATGTCCATATTTTGGAGATTAAGGTGATAGGAGTCCACAAGTGAAGTGAATTTCAAACCAGGACTTGGCATTTAAGTGATTTTGCAAATGGGAAAGAAACCCAAAGCTTTCAAGTTTAACCAGATTCAGACAGAGTTATAAACTAGAGTAACATTTTGCAGTGTAATGTATACTTGATTTTAAAATTTTTACTAGTCCCCACCTTTTGTACTACAGTCAATTTAATGCCAGTATTTATTTACAAAGTAATGAGCATTATTTTCTATAAGTGTGAAACATTTTTTCCTTATACTTAATTAGAAGTAAAAGTGAGTGTACTAAAATATGGTAATTTGTCTTACTTTTTTGTGTACTGTGGCTGAGAAGAACCACCTCCAAGGAAACTGATAGCAGTGCATTTCCTTAATAAGTGCCACTTGGACCTGTTGAAGGAATGAACATCTTGGTGAAAAAATGTGTTACAACTCTGTAAAAGAGTGAAAGTGCTTTTGCAAAATACTAAACATTGAAATTTTCTGTCTGAAAATTAACTGCAATGTGCAGTGCAATTTAACTTTTGCCAACCCATGATGATTTATTGTTTGAAGCAGGACTGAACTTGTACAAAGTGATATGTGTTTTAGAATGTAAACTTTGTTTATCCAAAAAGGACATTACTTACAATGAAGACCTCTAATTTTTATTAAAAATATAACTAATGGATATTTTGTGCCATTGTATAACACTGTATGTAAATATTTTGTTTGGGGATTTTCAAATGGCCAGTTCATATAACTACAAATTTGAAAAACATATGTATTGTAATTTTGATAAGGAGATTTCTGATGTAATATTCTTTTGTGTGTCGATTGTTAGACCCACTTTCTGAGGTCAGTTGCGGTTATTGAACTGCCCAGTTAGCTCCTTCATGTCTCAAAGAATTGGTGAATTTTGGAACACCTTATATACGTTGAAAAGACATTGTTCATATAACAATCGGATTTCGTTTTCCACAATGCTTGAATAGTCTATAATATAATCCTGAAAAAGAGGGGGACACATTATTGTACAGCCGTGCTCCTCAAATGTGGCCTGTGGTTCTCAGTCGTATTTTATATTAATATGTGTATAGCAGTTAACAGCCCAATCCTACAACGTCAACAAGTGCTATGATCTAATTAACAGTGCAATGTTCTCTCTGTAACAAATAAAAATACTTAGAGAGAGAGTGTGTTATTTTAAGATGTGCTTAATTTTAATTAATGTTTGTAAATTCGAACACGGGCTTAGTAAAGGTGGCCTCTTACCTCAGGGGAAGATGAGAGAGGGAGAATGTTTTATTGCCAGCCAGTACTCAAAGCTCAAGGATGTGTGCAGCTCATACCAATGAGTTGCTATGGTATAATTTTCAAATGGAAGAAACATGGATTTGTAAATGTGTACATAATTGTAACTATGAATATGAAAGTAAATGAAGGCTTTTGCAATGCAATGCAATGCAGTGAGAAGAAAGAAAATTAATTCAAAGAACAGTACACACAAAGTTTTCCAAATGGTGCTGGCTTTCAACAGTAAGCCGTCAGCCCCCAACTTGCTGCAGCTAGTCTACTGGGAGCTCGTGACATACTAATTTTTGTAGGTTACCAGTTAATAATAAGATTGGTACATATGCAGCCCTGATGATTGCTCCACAGTACCTACACTGGCTCTCGAGCAGCTAAGTTCGATTGCCGCTGTCACAGAGGATCAGTACCGTAAGCCGTGCTGTTATTTATTTCGGCAGTATACAGGATGGACAATAATAAAACTGACGAACTGCACGGGTGGATTCCTGACTGGAATTGGAGGAAAAAAGGTTCTACGAACGTGTGTCCTGAAATGGACAGTGTGCCTGTAATGACAAGAAATCCTTCTGGAACACAGTGCAGAGCTGCACAACATCCACATCACAACAGATGTTCAAAATGGCCTCCACGGGGTGCAGGGGACGAATTCACATGTCACACTGTGTACTGCCACACCCTTTCGCGCATTCCGGCCTCTCTCCGAATCGTGTCACGAGCATCGTGAACGTGCTGTCAAAGGGTCTGTTCGACAGGAACTGGTGCAGCATACACAATGGTTTTCAGATACTCCCAGGGGTAAAAATCCAGGAGGTTTAAGTCCAGTGATAAAGTAGGAAATGCTACGAGGCCTCCGTGTCCCATTCCCATTCAGTGTCTGGGGAGGATGCTGTGCAGATGTGAGCAAACTGTAATGCGGAAGTATGGCGGTACTCCATCGTGCAGAAACTACAGAACCTGTCGTACAGTTAAAGGCACATTCTCAAGCAGTCCATCCAGAGCATTTTTGAGAAAGTCCAGGTACATTCCTCTGTTGAGGCATTGAGAAATAAAAACTGGTCCAAGTATGTGGTCACCAAGAATCAATTCTCAAATGATGATTCTCAATCATTGCTGTTGAACCACTTCAACAATTCACCGAGAATTTTCTGTAGCCCACACATGGTGACTATGTAGAGTAATTAATGATGCCACTTTTGATAAAGGTTGCTTCGTCAGTAAAGAAGACTGCTGAAGGAAATCCCATAATTGCGGTGATCTGACGCAACAACCATCAACCAAATCCTTCCCACAGGGGGAAATCCACTGTTGACAATCCTTTCACTCACTGCAGGTCATAGGGATAATAGGGGTTGTCATGCAGGATACACATAATTGTACTTTGGTTTAAACGGTGTTGGTGGGCCACTTGCCTGGAGCTTGTATTAGGGTTTGTCTCAGTGTCCCGTAGAACCCAGTCATCCAAATCTGATGAAAACACATGCCACTACCTCCCTGTATGTTAATCTGTCTGAGTGGGCCCATCATCACACAAATTCCCAAAAAGGTCTTGAAATGTTGTGTGATGTGGTTGGTGTCTGTGAGGACACTTTGTTTGGTACAGTCGTGCTGCCTCTGGACCACCTCAGCTTGTTCTCGACATAAATACCAAACTACTCTGCTGCTTACAGTTCTCTGCATCAATCGTGCTGCCTGGAACACACAAGGAACACATGGCATGTGGACACAGGAACTTTCATTCATCAGCACAATTTATCATGTCAATAATGCATTTCCAGACACATGTTCATATGACCTCTCTTCCTCCATTTCAGTCAGGAACCTGTCCCTGCAGTGTATCAGTTTTAGAAGTGTTCAACCTGTATAATACAAGTTTGTGAAATGAATGCACAAGCAGCTGCAGTGTTATTTCCCTGCATTTACATACTTTTATCTAGTTTCAACAGTTAATTGCTGAATAAGCATTAAATATCTAATAAAACTACTGTCCTGAATATACTTGAGCGGATGATTGCTGTCATCTGTCTTTGCTGATGTATTCACTCACATGGCAATGTTGTATTGGTTGTCTGCATATCACCAAGACCCGGCAGAAACTGCTTAACACAGTATCACCTTTACATGGTACAATATATTCCGAAGTATACTGCGATACTGAGCAAGAGTCAATATTACTAAAGCTCTGCCAACTCCTTCAATACTCAAATATTGTGCAAAGTGTCAAAACCACTCTCAGGTGGTCAATACAAGTATTGCATAATAAATATTGACTGTGTGAGAGCATTTATCAGTGAAAAATTCACACCTACTGAAGGGAAAAAAAACTGTTGTCATTTTTGGCATTATTGGGTATTTAGAAAGAAAAGCCTCAATATATCAGGTAAATAGGCTCTATACAGTGTGTTTCACAAGTCCTGTTATATACTTCCAGGTGCTCTGGAGGAGACAAGTAGATGAAGTTTTGACAAATAACCCATGCTGAGAAATGTACCATTTGGACACAAAGTAAGTTTGCTGGTCCTAACTTACTTTGAATGAGATATGATTGGTGTATTATGGGGCTAAATGGTGAGATCATAAGCACCCTTACTTTTTCAAGCCTCTACTTAACATATGTAGGCTACATCACTCCACTGTTACAGAGAAACTGATTGTATTTCAGGGATAATCTGGAGACAGACATAAGAATTCCAGATGTGATGGTTAATATTTGTGGCATCCATACAATGTAGGAAAAATGAAACTATAAACCATTTGTGTTTATTTATTTAGCTGATATGTGGATCAGATCCAAGTACATATTTCATATGCCAGTTATACACAATAACAATCACATATTCTAGCTAATTATCACAGGAGTGACTTTATACACTATAGCTTCATACATAATTACATATTTTTTACCTACTCTGCAGTCTATTTACACACATTGTATTTCAATTCACAATACATAAGAACATATCTTGAATTTACTGCCCATCTCAATATGCACATTTTAGTTTTATCTGGGAAGTTTTCCTGTAAAAAGTTCTTTGGCTGAGATCAAGTACTTAACCCATGTTATCTGCTGCAAAGAGTTGATCCGCTGTAGAAAACAAGAATAAACAAAGGCTCTGGTGTTACAAATACTGACAAGTAGGTAGTAATGCCCACATTAATTCATGCCACACACAGTCTTGAGTTTCTGTCTTACTTATTTCCAGGTAAACTGTACAAAGTTGGCACAATGTGTGCCTTTTAGAATTGATTTACTAAACTGATCAGCACAGGTGCCACATAGATACTTCAAGCACAACTGGGAGTACAACAGTGATTCCTCAAGGGTCTTATGTACACTTTGCAACAATAACACAATAGTGAAAAACAGAAAATTAAAGAATTGCAATGAATTTTGTACATTAAATAACATATTAATTTTGTTGCAGAGTAGTCTCATTCACAATGAAAATAGACGTGTAAATATAACAACCCAGAACATAGTGGAAGAATGGCTAGTTCGAGCTCACGAGCGAACCTTCATCGACTTCCTTGCTGCAACAGAGGAGGCTATCAATTATATTCAATGCCTGGATGCCAATTTGTGATTAAATTGTATAAGAATACCAATGTATGCCATACAATAGAGAAATAAACAGTCACTTAAGGTATAAGGAATATGTTCTGTAGCTTTACATCATGATCACATTTTCCAAAGTGTATCATTACTGATATTGCCCATATTTGGCAATCCTTAGGATTGTTGTTGACTTGCTATTAGCTGTTCTATTAATTAATGTGACTGAATCTGCTGGTAACAAACCTTAATGAACCAGTAACGGCATAGCTGTTATGTTTCATACTACGCTGTGTGCCTATTTCCAATTTCTTTTTGCGTATGGTATGTATTCATTGACAAAATAGAAAGGTATCCTTACAAGGAATGGTTTTATTTTTGTTTACACTTCGCTCACAAGCTGGTATTTGGAACATGAAATGAACTGTACAGTTTTATTGGCTTCTTCTGAAGCTAAGCCATGTTATGTGAAAGAAACCTTAAATTTATGCAGTTTCTGCTAGGATGGTTATGTATAACTTCATTTTTATTGAACTTGTTTCTATGTTCCTATGCAAACAATAGTATTTTGAGTACATAAATATTGCAGAAAGTTGAAATTTTAATTTTTTCAACTGTTGCCTACAGCTGTTTGATCTTCTTGCATTGGTGGTCATTCTAATGGTTACATTTTTCAGTTTGAATATTTCTTTTGCATCACTTGACTGACCTCATATTTCAATTCCATAGGTCACGATAACATCAACAGCATTCACATAGCATCATCAGTTACTAGCTGTTTATTGTTCTCAAGAACAAATATAGCTGAACTCAGTTTGCTTGTTATGATACCGATTAAGTCTTTCCACAGTAAACTGTTATCCATGGTGAGGCCTAAGAATTTTGTTTTTTGAAGCATACTTGTTACTGAGATGACTCCGGTAGTCTTCTTCTGTTGTCCTCAAACATTGTTTTAGTTTTCTCTTTACTGAGAATTAGTCTATTGATTCCAAGTCACTGCGTTATAGAATCAAATATCATTTTGCTTTTTGTTATGGCATCAACTAAAATGCGGCACTGGTTATGCTGGTGGTACCACCTGCAAATACAATAATGTCACTTTCAGTATTAAGAGCTAAGTATGTTTATCTCTGCATATTTATCTCAGAAACATTAGGGATCCTAACACGCTGCCTTGTGGTACGGAATGACTCATTTGTTAAAATCCAAGTAATTATTGTTATTGTTCTAATTGTGTTTCTACTGTTTTCTATTTTGCAGGTATCACTTAACAGTACTAAGAGCTGTTCCTCTAATCCCAAATTAATGAAGTCTCCTTACTGAAACATTGTGATCAAATAGATCAAAAGCTTTCCGCAAGTCACACAGTAGTCATAAAATATATCATGAGGATTTTGCCAATGATTTAATCCCTGTGAATGATTTACACATTCAAATACACAGAAACTATTGATTTTCCTTTCTGCCGTTCAAATCATCTGCTATTTATGATGCCATTCTTTTCTTCCTCAAAATATGGCATAAATCTGAAGTACTTTATTTTCTCAGGAACTTTTGAGAAAATGGTCTGCGGTTGACACAGCACATTGGATCTCTATTTTTGTATAGTGGCAAGTCTATGGCTAATATCATTCTATCCAGAAAACTGCCTTTTATCAGAGATGAATAAACTATGTGGCAATGCTTTAAATCTCTTGATCTGTCGTAGGATAGAAATCACACGAGTTCATTGAGGAGTGCTTTAATTCCTGCAGGGGATCAATTTTGTCATTTTGTGTACATCTGTCATATGTTCGTAAAACATGTATTGACAATGCTACTAACAGCTATGAGACCTTCTGATACTCTGTTAATTACTTTTAGCTAAGATCCTACAGACCCCAGCGTATTTTTTATTGTGTATTACAAAGAGTATGTTAGCAACAGTTTATTGAAAATAGTGTATATTAAGTTGGTAACACTGCCTACACATATGCGATGTTAACTCAAACATTTGCATTGTTGTTGTGGCAGTGTAAAGCTGTAAAGATTGTTGAATGTCCGTAGGGTCTACATTACAGTGTAAAGCTATAAAGATTTTTGAATGTCCATAGTGTTTACATTACCCCAGAGTGCATTCCGTGTAGCTCATTCATGCATATTGAAAATAATAAATTGGTAAGTATACAATATTGAAATATATATTGAATGTAACTTATAACTGTTTCCTTTCAATGTTGCCCTATTTTTTTTTCAGTTACAATGAGTAAATGGACTCGTTACAGACGACGATCTACATAATACATTTATGGACGAGTTGGACCACGAAGACAATTCATTTGGAGGCATAGATTCTGATGAAGATCCTGATTTTGTCAAAATACAGGAACTATTAGGTACGGAAGAGGCTGGAGAAGGGGGCGATGATACCCATGCTAGTTCTTCCAACGCAAACATCGTTCCATCCTTCTAGGTAAGAATGGCTGTAAGTGGTCTTCAACTGTACCATCTAAAACAGGAAGAATTAAATCCAGAAATTTAGTTACTCACCTCCCAAGACCAAAGGATCAAACAAGATCTATTTCTAGTCCAATTGAAGCATGGCAGTTATTAGTGACAGATGAAATGCTAGACAAGATTGTCACTTACACAAACACCAAAATTACTTGCAAATGTTCTTCAACTGGAAATGCGGAAAGTTATCATAACACTACAAAAATTCTGTAGAGCTAAGAGCTGCCATTGGACTCTCGTATCTCTGTGGTGTAAACAAGGCAGCTCACACCAGTGTAGAAGAACTCTGGTCTGCTAAATTTGGCAATGCCGTTTCACGATACAACATCACCAAGGGGATTTCAGTCTTCGACTAGTTGCCTAAGATTTGATGACAAAGCAACCAGCATGCAAAGGTAACAAGAAGAAATATTTTCACCCATTTGGTACATCTGGACTAAATTTATTGACAACTGCAAGTCCCTATAGACCCCTTTCGATTACTGCACAACAGACAAGCAGCTAATGGGCTTCCATGGCAGATGCCCATTCAGAATATACATGTCTTCGAAATCGGCAAATATGGAATTAAGATTTTGATGTTCAATGATTGCAAGTTTTAGTACATGCTAAACGCTATTCCAAGCATTGGCAAAGAAGTAACAGAAAAAATGAAGCTGTCCCATCTTATTATGTGAGAAAGTTATCAAAACCCATTCATTCATAGTATTAATAGGAACCTAACTGTTGACAACTGGTTTTTGTCAGTTCCTCTTTATCAGACAATGACTGAAAACTTTCGTTTGACGATGTTGGGAACTGTAAGAAAAAATAAACCCGTAATACCACAATCATTTTTAAGTTCTTAAAATGTAAGAAAACCACAATTTGCTTTTGATGTGAATAAGTCGCTACTGTCATATGTCCCAAAGAGGAATAAAGTTGTTCTCTTGCTGTATACCATGCTCTACTCAAACAACATCAACAAAACAACAGGAAAACCTGAAATGATAATTTCATACAATAAAACAAAAGGTGTTACTGACACCTTTGATCAGCTATACAAAACTTACACCACTGCACATGCAACAAGAAGATGGCCTATGTGGGTTTTCTGTGGCATTCTCAGTCAAAGTGGGAGAAACGCCATGATTCTCTTTACCCTTTCCAGCACTGACGTAAAGAAGCCACGAAGGAAATTTCTGCATGAACTGGCATGGAACTTAATTGCACCTCACCTAAGGGCTACATTGGATTATACCTACACAATGAAGGAATGTGAAGAGAACTCTAGAAGAAATACTGAAAATAGATACTGTGGCACCAGACGGACCAGAACCTCTAACCAGCAAACTGAGATGTTCACTACTTTCAAAGAAAAGGAACAGAAAAACAAAAATGTTGCTAAGATTGTAAAAGGGAAATTAACTAAATAAAGTCAAGTAAGACATTGTGTTGCATTATACACATTCAGATATGAGAAAGTTAAACATAAAGAAATACAAAATGTTATTTATTAACAATACTACACTCATTTTATATACATCATGTGTTACTCGTTGTTGTAATAATAAAAAAACACTAAAGGTAACTAAATAGTATTTACAACGTCCCATATACATAAGACAGTCCAATATATATATTAATGAGCTTCAAATGCATGGTATATGATAACATTTTACTGGGGTCCTGTGGACCCCAGTGTGAGGTGCAAGGTAATTCAATTCAAGTGCGCAGTGCAAGGGTTAATTATCTTTCACATACTCCTGACTTGTTTGAAGACAGTAATCTGGTTCCCCACATTTTTTGCAGCTTTTAGCTTCTTAGCCGGCCGAAATGGCCGTGCGGTTAAAGGCGCTGCAGTCTGGAACCGCAAGACCGCTACGGTCGCAGGTTCGAATCCTGCCTCGGGCATGGATGTTTGTGATGTCCTTTGGTTAGTTAGGTTTAACTAGTTCTAAGTTCTAGGAGACTAATGACTTCAGCAGTTGAGTCCCATAGTGCTCAGAGCCATTTGAACCATTTTTTTAGTTTCTTATTTTGTCTTCTTGTAACCTTTATAGTATTAAAGGGATAGGCCGGTATTACAATATCAAATTACTTTGTCAAAGATTTGATCAAAGAGGTGATCAAATATTCGTCAAATATATTTGACAAAGATCTTTGACACGGCACTAAAAAAAAGTTACTACGCTGTCGTCACATTTTTTGTCAAAGTTCAAGATGGCTGACAACAACAACAACTTGTTATTAACCGCAACAGTTGCACGTACCACAATTGCACTGTGTGCACACGTGATACAGATGTGGGTGAAAAAAAGGAAACGTACCTGGGTGAAGCCGTGTGTTTCACGGCGAGACGATAGAAGCATTCGACAAAACTTGTTATTTGAGCTTATAGTGGAGGATGTCAAGTCGTACATCAATTACTTAAGAATGGTTGAGCATACATTTCAGTATGTGCTCAGTGAAGTGATTCCTCATATCTGAAAGTGCAATACTCACTTAAGAACTGCTATATCTGCAGAAGACAGGCTCACTGTAACACTCCGATTCCTTGCTACAGGAGACAGTTACTCTAGCTTACAGTACAGCACTCGAATTCCACAGTGCACATTAAGTAAAATAATAACTGAAACGTGTGAAGCAACATATAAAGCACTAAAGGGCCAAGCTCTGAAGGCAAATAAATGTTCAATACACTTTATGTTCATTAAGATCAATTTTTATTTCATTTTATTTTATTAACACAGCATGTACCAATTGGTGTCCGAAACTACAAAATTAATAGACATGTATGAGGCCGATTAGGTGTTTTACAACATGAGGCATCCTGAGTACAAAAATAAATTAAGAAGATTGGAGAGCTACAAAAAAATTATACGGTATTCTCTTCTATACCAGCCTGCTGCAAGGCAGCCTGGATATACCCAGAGGTGGATGGTCGTGCTTCTTGTGTTGTCAAATGCAGCAAATCCCACCTGTCCATCAAATACCACTGCAAACCGTGACTTGCGGCAGTTGTAAATATCTTACTACCCACATTATCCATCTCACGCAGTTCAGCTGCGATGTGGGTGGCAAGGACACTGTATTGGTCTCCTTGGACAGGCTGGGGCAGAGTTCCGGCCATATCAGCCACAGCCTTCAATGTCCCGGTGGCCTCCACAATGACGTCTGTTGTGCCTTTCGTTCTTTTTGTGGGAGGCTCTCTTGATGCTGGGGCTGTGGCTGTGGCTCACGACATGCAACAGAAGGCTCTCGCATCTCGTGCTATAAAATAAGACATGAAAGCCATTAGTTACATACTTGCTTGCACATACATAAATCTTATTTACAGGTACCCACAAGCAGAGAAAGGTGGGGGCAAATGGCAGAGGATTTTGAGACAAATTGGAACTGTTATAATACTATAGGAGCAATGGATGGAAAGCATATTCGTACTAAATGCCCACAAGCTACTGGATCTCACTTTTTCAATTACAAATCCTTCAACAGTATCGTTTTATTTGCCATGGTAGATGCTTCCTACAAATTTTTCTATGTTGATGTAGGAACTAATGGGCACGTTGGTGATGCCAGAGTGTTTCCAAAAAGCAAACTACGGGAGTCTCTCATTGACCGATCTATTCAAAACATTCCTGAAGGCAGGAAGCTTGCGAACACACACATTACAACTCCAATGGTTGTACTGGCAGACGATGCTTCTCTGAGTATGCTTCAAGGTGCTGCAGTGAACAAATTAACGCTAATCATTTGTATAACATGTGAACTTTACTTGCATAAATAAAAAGAAAGAAATACGTCGAGACGTACTTTTGATTTCTCGTAGGAGTAACTTGTGCTGAGGCCATTAATTTTCTTTTTATTGTAGTCAGCTGTACACCCAGGCCGTATGTCACGGCTAATAACCTCCGCAATATTTTTGTAGATCTCCAATCTTCGTAATCTATTTTTATATTCAGGGTGCCTCACATTGTAAATCACCTTATCAGCTTCATGTTGTTGTTGTGGTCTTCAGTCCTGAGACTGGTTTGATGCAGCTCTCCATGCTACTCTGTCCTGTGCAAGCTTCTTCACCTCCCAGTACCTACTGCAACCTACATCCTTTTGAAACTGCTTAGTGTATTCATCTCTCGGTCTCCCTCTACGATTTTTACCCTCCACGCTGCCCTCCAGTACTAAATTGGTGATCCCTTGATGCCTCAGAACATGTCCTACCAACTGGTCCCTTCTTGTGGTCAAGTTGTGCCACAAACTTCTCTTCTCCCCAATCCTATTCAATATTTCCTTATTAGTTATGTGATCTACCCATTTAATCTTCAGCATTCTTCTGTAGCACCACATTTCGAAAGCTTCTATTCTCTTCTTGTCCAAACTATTTATCGTCCATGTTTCATTCCATACATGGCTACACTCCATACAAATACTTTCAGAAACGACTTCCTGACACTTAAATCTATACTCGATGTTAACGAATTTCTCTTCTTCAGAAACGCTTTCCTTGCCATTGCCAGTCTACATTTTATACCCTCCCTACTTCAACCATCATCAGTTATTTTGCTCCCCAAATAGCAAAATTACTTTAAGTGTCTCATTCCTAATCTAATTCCCTCAGCTTCATACATCTCTCTTAATTCTGTGGTAGATGCCACACACCAATTGTATTTTCCCGTCATGTTTACAGACGCACTACAGATGACAGAACGCTGCACCGATGCTAGGCGCTCCACGTGGTAACATATCACATTGCAGTGAACAGAAGACAAGCGACTTCTTTGATCAAATCTATAGTGAGGCCCTAGATTTGATCAAATATTTGACAATATTTGACAAAGTTTCCTATTACACCATCAAATTTCGTTTACAAAGATATTTGACAAAGATATTGTAATACCAGCCTGTGTGGAGCTGTGCTAATACCACAAAGATGTTTTAGCTTTTAAATAAATATGAAATCCATGACTGAGTATTCTTGCTTATGCTAGCAAAACCCTTAACAATATTATGTAAACCATGTGTTCTAAGAAGTAACCACAACACAAGTATCAACAAATGGAGAATAAATGATTGTAGTTTTCAGCCTGAATGAGGTTCTGGCACGGCTCTCCACACTTGTCTGCTCCGTGGAAGCCTCTTCATCACCACAAAACTACTGCAACCTCCATCCATTTGAACCTGCTTACTGCAGTAAAGCCTCAGTCTCTCCCTCTCCCTACAATTTTTACTTCCGACACTTCCTCGAATAACCGAATGTCTTACTGTGTGTCCCATTAACTAATTGTTTCTTCTAGTCAGGTTTTGCCAAAAGTTTCTTTCTTTTCCCTAGTTCGTTTCAGTATCTCCTCATTAGTTGTTCGGTATACCCACCAAATCTTCAGTATTCTTTTTGTATCACGACATTTAAAATGCTTATGTTCCATCATCCACATTACACATCTGTAAAAAGGAACAACCCAGACAATCAGAAAAGACTTCTTGACATTTAAATTTACATAAAATATTAACAAATGCATCATTTTGAAAAATTCTTGCATTGCTAAATCCAGTGAGCATTTTATATCCCCTCCACCTTGGTCTGCACAAATAATAGAACTTGTCTAATATTTTTAGTGCCTCAAACAATGGAACAATTGTTATTTTTAGTGCCTCAGTTTCTAATCAAATTCCCTCAGCACCGCCTAATTTAATTCAACTACATGCCAATACACTTGCTTTACTTTTGATGACATTCATCTTATAATGTCTTTTTAATACACTATTTGTTCTGTATAACTTCTAAGGGCACTGCTAGCTTTTATGTTATGATGTAGTGATATTGTACTCTTTTCTTACAGCTGGCTCTGGAATTTTTGAGGCTGAAAGCCTATTTTTTTCCTGGAAGTGGTGGTGTTTTGCTGTATAATGTCAAAAATGCTGCAGCACTACTGCTTATATACTAAGTCAAAGTGGATGTAAGGCCCTTGTAGGACTTCAGCACAGAGCAGACAACCACAGTTGTGTTGCTGAGAAAATAGTATGCAGAATTTGCTAGAAACGATTAAGAGTCGAAAGTGTTACTTCAGTTCATAGGAGATAAGTGTGAGTAATTCAGTTAATTCATGTAAAGGTGTGTGGGATTACATTTGATATTTACTGTACTGTGTTTCTGAATCAGTAACTTTTGTGCATAGTGAAAATGAACAGTATATGAAGATTACCATCTTCATGTGTCCTTTCGGACATGTCTGAAAGAACAGATACCATTTTCGTATAGTTAAGGCTAACCGGCCATTGACCTCCTCCTCCTGTGCTGGATGCACACGCACTGCTCGAACTCTTTCGGGACTCGGTAAGATTGTATGCCACGAGTAATGAGTGTAATGGGCAAGGGCACTACAAATTAAGTGTGTGGACGTTAAGCTGGGAATGTGGGTCTCACGGGGAATGTGCAAGGGATAAATCCCTGCAGTCGCACTATCCTCTGTGCCTTCGATGGCTCAGATGGATAGAGCATCTGCCATGTCAGCAAAAGTTCCCTGTTTCGAGTCCCGGTTGCGGCACACATTTTCACCTGTCCCCGCTCGTGTATATCAACGCCTGTCGACAGCTTAGGGTCTCGATTTAGTTATTATTTCAAAATGAACAGTTTTCAATTATCAGTAATTGGAAGTTACATTAAGGTGCAAAGACTGTTGTAATGGATAATTCTGAATGTAGATGAAATAAGCTTCACTGTTTAACACAGGACTGGACGAGTTTAGCCATTGTTACAGAAGCATGTTAAATGCTAAAGTCACAATATGACAAAGAAATATGACTTCTACTGTTTTTATTTCAAAGTAACATGTTCAATTTTTCAACTGAATAAGTCATATATGAAATGATATCTGTAAATGTCCTTGTCACCGTTACTGTTCTCGCAAGAGTTACTGTCGTGGCAAGAGTCACATTCAATTTAGGGGAGCCTTCTTATGGCTGCACAATCTCGTGCACATATAACTGATCCCCAGATGCACATCATCTGTGTGTTCACATTTCCACTTAGGTGAAATGTCAATTCATCACTGAAGAAGTCACAATCCGGAAAATTCTCACCATCATGGAACAGCATTTTGTTTGCAATGTTAGCATATAAACCCCAGTCTGAGGAGTATAGAGCTTGTAACAACTGCAAATGATAAGGCTATAGTTGTAAGTGTCTCGTTAGAAGTTTCCACACAGACTTCACTGGAACTGTTAATTCAACACCAGCCTTCCACACTGACGTTTTGGGGCTACATCTACATCTACATTTATACTTCCCAAGCCACCCAACGGTGTGTGGCGGAGGGCACTTAACGTGCCACTGTCATTACTTACCTTTCCTGTTCCAGTCGCGTATGGTTCGCGGGAAGAATGACTGCAGGAAAGCCTCCGTGCGCGCTCTAATCTCTCTAATTTTACATTCGTGATCTCCTCGGGAGGTATAAGTAGGGGGAAGCAATATATTCAATACCTCATCCAGAAACGCACCCTCTCGAAACCTGGGCAGCAAGCTACACCACGATGCAGAGCGCCTCTCTTGCAGAGTCTGCCACTTGAGTTTGTTAAACATCTCTGTATGGAAGACTCTCTCACTGATTCACATTGTTCCGCAGTCACTCTTCGTTGTCCCACACTCTTCCCTTTGCAAAGACATTTGCTGTCTTCAAACTAATGCCATCTACAGATATCATCTGGAGGATTACAATAGAACTTACACCATATGATCAAAAGTACCAGGACACCTGGCTGAAAATGACTTATAAGTTCGTGGTGCCCTCTATCGGTAATGCTGGAATCCAATATGGCGATGGCCCACCTTTAGCCTTGATGACAGCTTCCATTCTTACAGGCATATATTTAAAATGGAGATTGGTTCACTGAAAATATTGCTCTTTACTCTTCTGGTGGAAAAGTGTTATTATTCTGTCGATGAATTCATTGAGGACAGCTTCACAATCTGAACACAGGGATTGTATTACATGTATTATTTTATGTACATGTGTAGCTGTAACTTAGAAATGTAAAATATAATGTAAACTTTTGTATTTCTCTTAAAAAAAACCTTGACATGTCTCCTGTACATCAAATCAAATGATTTGAAAATTGTACGTAATGAGATGAATAAAACACATACCACATATGTTCAATCAGGTGCTGAAAGGTTTCCAGGGGAATGGCTGCCCATTCTTCACGGAGTGCTGCACTGAGGAGGGGTACTGATGAACGTTGCTTCTGGTTGGAGTAGGTCACGTTTAAAATGGCTGCGCCGATTCAGAATCCCGCCAAATGCGAAGTGCGCTCCGTCAAACGTTTTCTTCGTGCAAAAGGTCAGCGACCAGCGGATATTCACAAAGAAATTGTTTCTGTTTATGGGAACATTATGAATCTACAAAATGTAATGAAATGGTGTCATCATTTCTCTGAAGGTAGGACCGATGTTCGTGATGAACAAAGAACAGGTCGGCCATCTGTGATCTCTGATGCCCTTCTTCGGAGAACGGAGGAAGCAATTCCTGCGAATAGACTTCTCACATTGAAAGAATTGCTTCAGATCGTACCGGACGTGTCATTGACAACTGTTTATGATGTTGTTACTGTCAAGTTAGGGTACAGGAAATTGTGTGCACACTGGGTTCCAAAACTGTTAGCAGAAGAACACAAAAAGAAAAGGATAGGCTTTGCACTTACTTCCTCACACGCTATGCTGAAGCAGGTGATGAGTTCCTCGATAACATTGTGACAGATGACGAGACGTGGATTTATCACCATACACCAAATCCAAGCAACAATCGATGCAATGGCGCCATTCGAATTCACCAAAAGCTAAGTAATGCAAAACGTCGATATCAGTGAAGAAAATCATGGCTTCTGTTTTTTGGGACAGACAAGGCATTTTTCTGTTGGAATTTATGCCTCCTGGAATGACAATTAATGCTGCTGCATATTGCCAGACTTTGAAATGTCTTCGAAGGGCAACGCAGGGGAATGCTGACAAGTGGAGTCCGCTTGCTTCATGGCAACCTTCTACGACTGGGGGATACAAAAGCTTGACTTAACTAATGTTTGGATAACGGGGGAGATTATGTCTAAAAATAACAAATAATCCAGTTAAAAAGATGTAACTGACGTTTTCTAAATAAATGTTCTATTCAAGGTCTGCGAGCCATTGTATCTTTACTTTTTGAAATGCCCTCGTATGAAATATTTGGCACAGTTAAAATTTCTATTGTTAATTACTCAATTTAGAACTGTTTATTATGTTTATTTCAGGATTCATTTATAAATTAGTAGAAATTCATTTGTCAAAAAAATTTATAAACCATTTGGAATATTGTTATTACCACAGGGTGAGAAGATAGTAGTGGGCATGCCTCTCATGTGATCAGACGGGTTTCTGTATTTTGGAGGAACAATGTAATTTGGCTTTGTTAACATGAAAATTCAAAAGACAGTGTGATGTAGTAAAATGTGACGCCAATAAATTCCAAAAAGAAAGAAAATTCTGTGCAGGCATTTTTCAAAATTATTTACATCAATTGGAACCATGAGAACCTAAAATGTGAAAATTTCTGCTTCAAGAATCAGAACCCTAGACAAGAAGAACTCAAGCAAACTGTGTGAGAAAAGAAGGTAAGTAAAAAGTTTAGTGCGAATCTTACTCGTCTAGAATTATCTGAAATGGCTTTAATATCGACGTTAGTAGTGACTCCATGGATGACGACGTTCCTCCAGAGGAAGCCAACAGGGAATGTCAAGAGGCAAATAAGGCATGTTTTGGTGGTTTATCTGGCCACTGATTCCATTACTGTTACGTGGAATGTCATGAACTTTCGTTACGCCTGCACTGAACTACTTTCCTGGTTTCAACAGGACGGAGTGACATCACACATTGCACGGCAATCAATGGCATATGGGCGAGAATTGTTTGGCAACCGTGTGATCTATCTCACGATTCGGTAACATTCCCTGGCCACCTAGATGGCCAAATTTAGCTGTTTGTGATTTTTTCTTGTGAGGTTACCTCGAGAGCAAAGTCTACATCACTCGACCAAGAACCCAGGATGAGTTAAAACAGAGTATTCGGTGTGCAGAAACAGAGTATTCGGTATGCAGTTCACAGTACCTCGGCTGTGATATTGCAGCGGTCAATGAGTAATCTCAACAGCAGATTTCACGAATGTATTCGTACATAATGATGCAATCTAAAGGATATAATTTCTAAAAAATGAGAAATGCCATCTATTTTTTGTAAATGGCAAAGTTGTAAGATTTCAATTACTATGAATGCAATTCCTTTCCTTCACCACTTCTTGTTTTATTGGAATGTGGAAATGTTCCGATTTTTCTGTGTCACCCTGTACATTCTGTGCAAAAGGAATCACAGAATTTGCTGCAATAAATCTAAAATGGGGTGGCAGAGAAAATACAGCAATTGTCAGTGTGTACAGGCCACCTGGGGCATGTATGGATACAGTTTTCAAAAATCTCTCTGACTTGCTGATATACACAGACTGTACATTTTTTGTATCACACAGCCATGTAAATGCTATAATAGAAGGGGATACAAATACAGATTGATGCCAACACCAAAAAGCTACACCTTCTATACGATAGATTCAGTCTGTCTAGTGAGATTAGCAACAGCAAAACATGTCTGGATAATATAATAATAAATGTGACCCATCTTACCTACAGAACAGCTGTTCTAAAACTAGCCATCTATGATCAAAATGCAGCACAGCTTCAACTGGGGGCAAATGAGATGCCCTTTGCCACTAAAAGAAACTGTATGTAAGAAAAAGAATTATGTATAATGAAAACATCAACAGACTGACCTGCACGTTAGCACACATATCATGATTTTTAGAACAATAGGTTTCCCTATGATAGCTTTGCTTCTGACTTCTACTATTGTTTTGATGCTACATGCCCCCTTGCAGCCACAAAAGTTGAACGAACTAAAACTATAAACAGAAGTATCTGGAAAAATAATGATGTCATTGAAGCAAGGGAAAATTTAAAATTATTCCATAGTGCGATGTTGAATAATAGACTGAATCTCAAGCTAAACGACGTTTTCAAAACTTATCATAAATATTATAAACCTTTATTGATACAGATCAGGAGCAGCTATGTTGCAAACAAGCTCCAGGCTTCACACAGTGTTACCACTGGTGTCTTGGGAGTGACAAACTATTTTATAGCAGGCAGGGCAAATGCCGTATAGAATTTAATATTGACCACAATGGGATGGTAGTAAAAGATGAACTTGAAATTGCTGACATATTCAATGAATATATTTCTTCAGTGGGGGAAGCTCTCAATGACAAAAATAACAACCTGCAGTATAATTTTAAAGGAAATCCATCTGAGCATAACATACATCCAGCCCCCACAAACTGCAAAGAAATAATCAACATCATTAGCTCTCTAAAGTCTTCCCATTTCACAGGCATGATGGCCTCAGTATTAATGTATTAAAAGCATGCAGACAAACTGTGTCTGTAGCAGTAAATAATGTAATAGAATCAGGCACCTTCCCAGACAGACTAAAAATAGCTCAAGTAACACCAATCTTTAAAAAAGGGGACAAACTCAAAATTCAAAACTACAGACCCACCTCAATACTTCCAGTCTTTTCCAAATAGTTGAAAAAGTCATATACAGCAGAATTATAAGCTCTCTCTGGATGCACTACCTAATGTTTGAAAATCAAAATTGTTTCTTAATATGTAAATCAACCACCACAGCAGCTGCTCAATTAATTGAAGAGATAACAAGTGACACCAAGAACAAGCAACATGTTGCAGGTATATACCTCTACGTTGAGAAAGCTTTCAACTGTGTGAGCGCCACAATCCTGTTAGAAAAGCGTGGAATATTGGAATCAGAGGCACTTCTCATTACATAGTAAAATCTTGCATGAGTTAACCCAAAAAAGTTTGTACTGCTTAAAGTTGAAAGAGATGTTCAAAAATCCAAAATAACTAATATAAAAATGAAGTGCCCGGGGCTCAGTATGGGATCCTCTTCTGTTTTTAATTTATGTAAATGACACAAGATATTGCACTCAGAATTCCAAAATAGTTCTGTATGCGGCTTATACATCCATTGTGTGGAAAAAGGAATCATTTAATGAACTAGAGACCCATTGTAACAACGTGACAAATGAAATTGCACAGTACTTTAACGAAAGCCATCAAATGTAAGTGGTAGTAAAACATGACTCACGTAGTTTAACAACATTAGTTTTAATGATGAAATTAAACAATACATATGCAATGAATTGGTAAAAAAGACTGTAGTGTAAAATTCCTTGATTTAACAATTCAAAGCAATCTAAAGTGGGACACACATGTTGACACACTCGCATGTAAGTTGTCTAAGAATATATTTACAATTAATATGATTAGCTAGTTCTGCAAAGACATTGCCGCCCCACCCCTTATGAGTACTCTCCCTCCATCAGATGCTTCATCACCCCCCCTCCCCTCTTCTGTCCATGCCAACCCCATCTGCCCGAGACTGTGCAGTGTCTTCTTCGTGCCTAATTTTTAGTGCAGTGTTTTAAACGGGTGATAACTGTTGTGTGTCTTTTCCGAAGTGTTGCGAACAGAAACCGTACTGTTGCTGGGTGTGATTTTTCTCTCTCTTGCGAACAGAAACCAGACTGTCACAGTGTTTCTCAATTGTCTGTCTACTAGTGTACCTGTCTTCTTCCAGTGTATTTAATTAGCAGCACCAACCCTTTGTTTTATATTTTAACTTCCACAACTTTCTGCCATTTTACAATTGAAAAGTCACCTGTTTTAATCGCCTGCTTTTATTACTTATTATCTTCTTATTATGTTTTACAAATTCTGTAGGTTGTAGAGCAGCGTACAAAGCTACTGCCAGCCCGACCCATTCCGGGGGGATTTGAAACCGAATAAAAGAAAAATAAAAAGGTTGTGGTTATAGACAGATATTTAAACACAATCCATCATAAAGGCTAAAATTGCACGGTCATTTCGAAAACAGATTATAGATAAGCCTCTTATGAGTATTTTCATGCATATTACACACATATACCATCCATTAACTACAAAAATATTCAATCTGGTGTCTACTATGTAACTTTTACCAAATGTTTAACAGCTGTATTCAAAAGGCGGATATTTTTTGCAACAGTACAATACTCAGCTAAACTTTTGTCTGTATCTCAAAATTTTCCGTTAGTACAATTTCCAATTTCAACCTGTAACAGTAAGATCAGTACATTCCACTGTTTTGACGTGCACATCATCAATCTTAAAACACGCAAGTTTTCGACCTAACCTAGACCTTGGACTTAGCTACAGGTCAGTCTGTCATTACAACCAACATTAAAGGTGGGAGGGATACAGTGATGAGTACGAGAATCTAGCAGGCCTTTATCATTAAATATATGGCAGAAAATTTTGGGGAATAGGATGAAAGATCAGAATGGAATTTTCGTTATTCAATTACAGTATAGTTCACATTTATTTAGCATCCCTTTCTTATCACATAACGTCTTCAGTTACGCACTGTACCAATACTCATTTTGCACAGTTTATTATCAACTATGGCTCTTTTACGCTGGGAATTCTTGACGAGTCATTTTGAATCTTCGTGATTATCTCTTTTAGATGTGGCTGGGTACATAGAGCATCCACTAATCGAAATGGGAACTGTGTCTGGAAATCCACGAGGATTATTAAACTTCTACTAATCACTAGCAATATAATTAACATTATACAACTGCTAATATTTCTGGTAATGAAAGCACTTTAGTGTGGGGAGGTTTCACACTTTGCACAAATGATGTGTAAGTTCATTCACAAACACAGAAACTAACCTTACTTCTGTCGAAGATGGTGTAAAGCCGACGTGACAACTTTTCCAGTTCTGTTATCACTGATATTTTGAATTATCGCTACATCGACTGACTTACATTGTGGTTCAGGTACTTGTGAAGGCGTAAAAACGTGTTCAGAACACATTCTAAACATGAACTCCTATGGACCAGTGTGGTAATTGCTGTTATGATTCTCGACATAAAGCCCGGTCCACACGCAACGATCTGTCTGCGCAGACATCGGCGCAGATGTCTGTACATGCAAAAGATCGCTGCAAATGTGGTGTGTTCACACGACACAAACCCCAATCTACTACTCGCCCGCCATCTGTCGGTGTAGAAAAGAAATATCAGTGGCAAGCGACTACGCTCCCCGAAAACGTCAAAATTTAATTCAGTTATTTTGAAAAATGGAAATGGAGGAAGTTCTGTTGTGGTCTGTGTTCGCAACTTGTGTTGCAAAAAACATTCAGACCAACCGCAGGAAACAGAGAAAGTGGTCAAAATGGTGCAGACAGTGGCTGCTAAAGCGAAAGCAGTTTTGTCACGTAAATTTACTGCGAGAGTTGCAGGGCGAACCTGTTTTGTTTTACATAACCTCGTGTTCCATTTCCTCGCACATTGGCACTCCAATTTCATCTTCAATTGTACTCCTGCTTGGTCTTGGCGTTTCTTGATCGCTAAGAAAGCCAAGTAGATCAAAATACCATAACGTTGGCTGGTATACTTGATCTACTCCTACACCAGATCTTCTAGATTTCTGAACTTTGGATAACTCTTTTCGGTAAACAGTTCGCTGACAGACTAATTTACTTGACTTGCCTTCATGAACTCATCCTTCAGGAAAGCGTAAACAGCTTCACATGTGTTGGGTATTATTTCACTCAATGCTTGTTTCGATATTGCAGATGAAAATTCCAAATCATTGTAGCTCCTTCCTGTTGCTAGGAATCTTAATGTTACTGCCAGGCGTTCATGAGGAGAAATTTCCCTTCTCATACAAGTATTTTTCTCATATTATGAGGGGTTACATGCTTTAAGAGATAATTACAAGTTTCGACATCCATCCGCAAATAATTTCGCCAGTTCGCAACGAAATTATTTTTTTATTACCGTTTCTCTGTTTGCCGAGGCGCCAACTGCCCGCAATTTTTCAATTACAGCATTGTATGCTGCTGTCTTTTTGTCTCGGTCACTATATTCTTTACTTTTAATCTTCCACAAACATGGGTGGTTTCTGTATATTTCAATGAATTCACTTACAAACTCTCGAGAACACTGACGAGTATCGGCCATTTTAATGCCCTGTGCACACAAATACAAACACTAGACTGAGCAAACAGCTGTTTCGCGCCAGATTTGCGACGATCTCCTGTCCACATGCTCCAACTTGTCTGCGCAGATGTGGTTTGAACCGACAGATTTGAGAAGTTTCGCTCAAACATCCAACTTCCAGGTTTGCACACACCTCAGTTTGGTGCAAATCTTCTGTTCGCACGCAACGATCTGTCTGCGCAGATGTGATGTGCGCAGACATTTGCGCAGACAGATCGTTGCGTGTTGACGGGCCTTTACACTATTAATTTAAATTAAACTAACAATTTAAAGTAAAGCCAAAGGAAGGACGTAAGTAATACATACTTCATAATGATTGTTTCGTTGAAATTTTGCCTGTGGGCAAGTCTCATTGGCGGCAAATGACCGTGTAACATCTACCGTGATTAATAGCAGAAATCGCCGAAATAGGACAGGGATAAAAGTTGTTAGCGAATTCGTGAACTGCGACACCAATCATTAAATAACTTACTGAATATCAATCAATCAATGTAACCTAAACTTATATTAAATACGGTAGTGCGGGCAACAAGGCCCGCACCATTCAAAAATTGATCTACAACTATTTCATGACATACGAAACTAGAACTCCGAATGGTTGACTATGTAGAACATTTTACCACAAATATTGTTAAGTATGATGATTCTCGTCATAAAGAATTGGAAGATAAATGCGTTTATAAGAGCAGAATAAAAACAGATGAAATGAGTTAATTGCTTATCCAACACTTGCCTGTAGAGCTTCTAATTGTGAACTGAAATCAAATATGAAGAATTCAAATGATTTAGAGTGAAGCTCTCGACAGCAGTGTTGCTAGACACCACCGACAGATGGCACCCTGATACGCTGGCTGAGAAAGTGTGGCGGTTCTCATTTGCTTTACTAACACAGCAATCGGCAGTTACCTAATATTTGTAGCCGCACAAGTCTTATACTTCGCTTGTTTAAAATAGGAGATGTGATCCATTTTGATAAGTTTCATGAACATTGTACATGCGTGTTGCACTACTATTTGCACTTGACACATTTTACTGTAGTATGAAAACAGCTATAAAATAACGAGAAATTAAAAAAAAAAAAAATCGATAATATTATTTACATTACATTTGCACGTCTGTTATAGTTTTCATGTCTTGTTACAATTCCACGTGTCCTGTAATAATACAGTACACGCAAATAAACAGATAATAAAAGCATATTTCAGGGACTAGATACTTTACTATCTGTAGGTCCAGTCATATGCGTTACTGTTAGTATCATTCCAACAACTTCTCGCGACTAAATGCGACGACTCATCAACACAACACTATGCGGCAATTTTCATCACATGTTAGTTCAAGTTAAAAATTCTTCGTTGATGCAGCTTCTGTTGTATGTTCCCCGTATTTACGTTTTTTTTATTTTTTTCTTTTTCTTTATTTGATTTTGATTTACCCGCAAAGGGGGGGGGGTGGGGGAGGGGACTGGCAGCAGCGTAATATGCCGCTTTGCTGCCTGCAGAAGAGTCTTAAAAACATAATGAGTACAGAGTACAGTATAAACAATAAAAACAGGCGATAAACCGGCTGTTTAGACCACATAGTAATTAGACAGGCACAATTCAAAAACCTGGTGACAGTCTTGTTTCTGTTCGCAAGAGTTAAAAAACACATCTAGTGACAGTATGGTATCTGTTCACAGCACATAAAAAAAAAAAAAAGCGGCACGTACAACACTTCAACACTGCACTATAAAGCAGACACGAAGGCTGATTTTGGGGGGGGGGGGGGGGGGTGGACCCTTTCAAAAGAGAAGGCAGAAGGAGAGGAATAGCAAAAAGGGAGGAGCCAATGGAGGGAGAGGACACAGTAAAAGAGGGGGGGAAGGGGGCATGGCGAATGCGAGAAGGAGTGGGGAAAGCAGTGAAGGGGAAAGCAAAAGTACTCGGGGGAGAGAAAGGAGTCAAAGAGAGGGTAGGTGGGCAAAAGGGAACAGGATGGAAGGGGAGCGGGTGAAGGAGACAAGGAAAAGGACAGTGGGAGGGGGGGAGGGGACAGCCAGAGTTGATAGGAGGGACAAATGGAGGGAGAGAGAGCATCATCCAGGAGGGGGAGTTTACAGAAGCCACTTGGGGAAAAAAGATGTAGGGGTGAAGGGTAGGGGCAACACAAGGGTGGAGGCGCAGCAGCGGGCAGAGGTTGGAGAGGAGAGGAGCAACCAGGGGATGGGGGACATCAAGTCAGTGGGAGGTAAAGAGGCCTTGGATATGGTCAAGTAAAAGCAGCAGATGGGGGAAAAGAATCAAGTCATAGGGGATCCATGTGGAGGATGGGAGGCGTATACGGAAGGCGAGGCAAAGTGCATGGTGCTCGAGGTTTTTTTTTTTTTTTTTTGGGGGGGGGGGGGGGTTTATTAGGGCGGGACTGGCATAACAGAGAATGGGATGGATTAAGGATTTGTACGTGTGGAGAGTGGTAGAGGGGTTCAATGCCCACGTCCAACCAGAGAGGAGTTTAAGGCTGTTGTGGGCTTTGGATTGGATAGGGCAGAGATGAGGGATCCAGGTAAGATGATGGTCAATGGTGAGTCCAAGGTAGGTGAGTGGGGGGGGTTAAGAGACGGACAGGATGGGCAGAGATGGTAAGGGGAAAATCAAGGAGCCGGAAGGAGTGAGCGGTTTGACCTACAATGATTGCCTAGGCCATGCAAGGATTGATTTAGAGGAGCCACTGGCTACACTATGTGGCAAAAAGGTCACGTTGATTCTGGAGAAGATGTTTGGACAGTTGAAGTAGGAGGGGCGGCAGGAGAGGAAGGAGGCATTCAGATGGATACAGATGATAGGAAGGGTGTAGGTCTGGAGTTTAAATGGGAGAGTGGGAGGCCAAACAGGGTCGTAGGCATTTTCGAGCTCTGGAGAGACAGAAATGACAGTGCGACGCGAATTAAACTGGAGGGAGAGGTGACGAGTGAGACGTAGAACTCGGTCATCGGCAGAGGTGGAAGGTCGAAAGACAAACTGGGTGTTGGGAAGGAGGTGATGTTGGTGGAGGTGGTGACGGCTGTGCTGGGTAAGGATGGATTCCGAGAGCTTGCTGACTACGGAGGTGACACATTTAGGGTGATAGGAAAAGGCATCAGATAAAGGCTTTTTGGGTTTGGAGAACATAAGGATATGGGAGGTTTTCCACAGGTCGGGGTAGAAGCTGGTGGCAAGGATTACGTTGTAGAGTGTGGCGAGGACTGCAAGGATGGAGGGAGGGCAGTGTTTGACATGGCAGTAGGTAATTTGGTCACGGCCAGGGGTGGTGCTGCATTTAGTGTGGAGTGTGAGGCTGATGTCCAGTGTAGTGATGGGGTGTTAAGTTCTGATGGTGGTGTGTGTCCCAAGTAATGGAAGGTAGGAGCACGGGGAGGAGCGGTGGTATCCAGACATTTGATGATGTTGGGGAGGAGGGAAAACCAAATTGTGGTACAACAGGAACCGAAAATCATTCGGATACGTGAGAGGCAAAGTGGTTGGCCTTACTGAGGTTGTCAGGAAAGGGACGGTCATCACGGAGGAGAAGGTAGTGCGGGGTAGAGCGGTTCCCAGTAAGGCAGTGGAAATCAGAACAGTACTTGGAAGAGATTATTGAGAGCACGGCATTGAGTTGTAGACAGGTCTGTCGCCAGGCACGGCGTTTCTTCGCAGTGAGCACGTTGCAGATACGTCATAATTGCCAGTGGCGGGTGAGTGTGTCTCGGTCACGAGTGTGCGGAGGAAGGATCGGTAGAGGCGACGAGATTTACAAAGGAGAAGGATGGTCTGTGAGGGCAGGGCTGGCCGGTGAGTTTGAATGGCTCTGGTAGGGATACAGGTGGTTACAGCGTCAGACGAGGTCCAGTGGAGGACAGCAGATCGTGAGATGTCATCGGGAGATTGGAGGGTAGGGTCATCGCGTTTGACCTGGGTGTGTACGGAGTATCGGTAGGCATCCCAGCTGGTGTGGGAGTAATCGTGGACAAGTTTAGATGGAACGTCAGGGGAGGAACAGGACGGGAACGGCGATCGTCACAGATAGTGAGGAGGACCGGGGTGTGGTTGCTGCCAGTTATGTCAGGGACTTCCGCAGTGATGTACCCAAGGAGGTTGGGAGAAACTAGGATCACGTCAGCAGGGGTGTGGGACTCTGGTCGGGTGTGATGGGGAGGGTAACCAGGTGTCCCTGTAGGGTGGTGAGAAAACGATGGAACCGCTGAAGTTCGTCAGGAACGCGGCTGTGGATATTGAGGTCTGCAGCAATCACACAGGTGGAAAGGTGCGGTCAATGTGGGCCAGGAAATCGTGTGTGTGTGGGGGGCGGGGGGGGGGGGGGGTTACAAGGGCGGATGTAGATGGTGGCACATGTGACGGTAAGGGTGGGGAAGAAGAGGCTGAGGGTGAGATGCTCTGCAGGATTGTTGAGGAGAGGCATATTTCTGTCGGCCAGACTGTAACTTAAGGCATTTCTCACTTTCAGAGAGCTGAGGCATATAGTGTCAAAAGCGCAGTTCCTTTGGTTTAGCGAACATGAAACTTACCAAAATACTTCACATCTCTGAGTTTTAAACAAGCAAAGTATAAGACTCGCGTGGCTAGAAATATTGGGGTGCTGCCGACTGCTGCGTGCTGTAAGCAAAACAAATGAGAGACCCGCCACACTTCCTCAGGAATAGTATCTTGCTACCATATGTCGGTGACATCTTGCAACACTGTGTTGCAGAGCTGCATGCTAAAAAATTCAATTTCTGTTAGCAATTCGTTCTGCAGGCAGACGCTGCAAGTAATAAACAATACCTTTGCTCCAAGTGTTTTTGGTCTGCTGCTATAAATGCATATTTCTTCCAATTATTTATGACGAGAATACTTCAGAGCTAGCAGTATTTGTGGTAGAGTCTTCTATATATAGGACTATTTATCACATTTCCTTTCGGCTGGGTATGACATCCACCCCAGACCTATGCCCTGCCTATCAATTTTGTTTGTCTGGTCACTGCCTTCCTCTCATGCCATCCTGCCTATGTCACCCTCCATGATACCAACACCCGTATCTTTTACCCCACTGCTGGCATCCCCCACGGCTCAGTCCTCTCCCCTCTCCTCTATCTCTAGCACACCGCAGATATGCCCAAGCCACCCCCACCTGTTCACCTGCTCCAATATGCTGATGACACCACCTTCCTGGCTCTCTATCCCACCCTTCAATGGTAACAACACACCCTCCAAACCCACACTGACCAGTTCACCACCTGGTGCAACCAGTGTTTCCATTGTATCAACCCCTCCAAAACCCAGGCCGCACCACTCGCTACTTCCATCTCCACAATTTCAACCTAATCGTTCATGGTCATCTCATCCAGCTCAGCCTCACCCTGAGATAGCTTGGCCTCACCTTGACCACCACCTCACCTAGACCCCCCATCTCCCGAACATCCAGCAGAAAGCCCATTCCCACCTCTGTCTTCTGAAACTCCTGTCTGGCCGGAAATGGGGTTTCACCCTTCCACCATCCCCCACACCTACAAATCCCTCATCCGTGCTATCCCCTGTCATCCCAGCGCTACCTGGATCTCCTATCCTCCCACTTTTGTAAGGCTCTCCAAATTCTAGAACACCACACGCTCCGCATTGCCTTCCGTATCTGCCTTCTGTCCCCACACAACTCCTGTATGACTTCATCCCCTTCCCACACCTCCTCCTTTTCCTCCAACATCTCTGCATCCTTTACACTGTCCGCAGGCTCGATGCTCCCTACCCCCTGGTGTCCTCTGTCCCCTCCACCCCCCGCGCATTGCCGCACCTCTGTTGCTATATCCCTACCTCTCTTCACCTCCACACACTCCGGCTTGGTGAGGATGTGTGGAAGGGGAAGAAGGGGGTAGGAGAAGTATGAGAAAGGGAGGAGAGGAAGCCTTGATGATGTGGAATGGGTAGGGTGGGTTTAAAGTTGGTAGGAGGGGTAACTATCTGGACACAGTTCATAATTTGGGAGGGTAAAACAGTTGAAGTTACTCTGGGGAAGTATGTGGAGGGTGTGTAGGGTAGGGTTGGTGGGATGTGTTGGTAGAGGTGCAGCAGCACACTATGGTTGGAAAGTGTATGAGAAACTATAGGATTATTTGAGTAAAGTTTGCAGATGGTGTAGTTTGTTCAGGGTTGATCTGTGTGAGTGAGAAGAGGTGGGAATTTGATGAGTTGGTAAGGGATCCGTGTCAGAGATGGTAGAAAGAAGCAAGGTTGAGGGCACAGAGTTCGAGGATATGAAGGAACTTACAGAACTCGGGCAGCAAGTATCTGTGTAACATTTGCTTGGTAAAGGATAGGTTGGATTAGGGTTTTGTATGCGTGAAGGACAGTGGAGGGCTGCAATCTCCATGTTTGGCCAATTAGTACTCTCAGTCTATCGCACACTTCCTGTTGGATGGTTAGTAGATAAGATTTCCACAGTAAAATAATGGAGCTGACAGACATTATTGATTAATGAAAAAGATAACTGTATAAAAACGAATGTGTGTAACTATATTGACAATCTAATTTTGAACTAGGCAACATAGGGAACTGCGTATATTGTGAAATTCATGATGCTGCAGCTGGCAATGAGAGCTTAGCAGAAAGAGCAGTATTTCAGTGAGGTTCAGTTCATATAACGCTGCATTATTGGGTCTGTATGTTATCTGAAAACTTATATTTGTGTTCTGAGGAATTATGAGCTTAAAGAGGTAATACTGGAATGAAGAAAAGTAATTTTGCTGGTTAGCTGATTACTGTGGTGCTAGAGTGATGTGAATATCCTGACGGGCCAACTATTTGGTAACAATTTGTGAGGATTTATTTTTCTGGTTGAATGAGAGTAGTTCTCATAGTTGAGTGGAGAAGTAGGGCAAGGATTTGGTACAACTTCTATTCCCTTAATTTTGAATTGAGTAGTAATTAAGTTACATGATGGTGACTATTTTTTTTCATAATGTAATGATTAGTAAATCTACACTACTGCAAATCTTGAGTTTTAGCTAGAGGTAATGTCCATATTTTGGAGATTAAGGTGATAGGAGTCCACAAATGAAGTGAATTTCAAACCAGGACTTGGCATTTAAGTGATTTTGCAAATGGGAAAGAAACCCAAAGCTTTCAAGTTTAACCAGTTTCAGACAGAGTTATAAACTAGAGTAACATTTTGCAGTGTAATGTATACTTGATTTTAAAATTTTTACTAGTCCCCACCTTTTGTACTACAGTCAATTTAATGCCAGTATTTATTTACAAAGTAATGAGCATTATTTTCTATAAGTGTGAAACATTTTTTCCTTATACTTAATTAGAAGTAAAAGTGAGTGTACTAAAATATGGTAATTTGTCTTACTTTTTTGTGTACTGTGGCTGAGAAGAACCACCTCCAAGGAAACTGATAGCAGTGCATTTCCTTAATAAGTGCCACTTGGACCTGTTGAAGGAATGAACATCTTGGTGAAAAAATGTGTTACAACTCTGTAAAAGAGTGAAAGTGCTTTTGCAAAATACTAAACATTGAAATTTTCTGTCTGAAAATTAACTGCAATGTGCAGTGCAATTTAACTTTTGCCAACCCATGATGATTTATTGTTTGAAGCAGGACTGAACTTGTACAAAGTGATATGTGTTTTAGAATGTAAACTTTGTTTATCCAAAAAGGACATTACTTACAATGAAGACCTCTAATTTTTATTAAAAATATAACTAATGGATATTTTGTGCCATTGTATAACACTGTATGTAAATATTATATATAAAAACAAAGATGAGGTGACTTACCGAACAAAAGCGCTGGCAGGTCGATAGACACACAAACAAACACAAACATACACACAAAATTCAAGCTTTCGCAACAAACTGTTGCCTCATCAGGAAAGAGGGAAGGAGAGGGGAAGACGAAAGGAAGTGGGTTTTTCCAATCCCGGGAGCGGAAAGACTTACCTTAGGGGGAAAAAAGGACAGGTATACACTCGCACACACACACATATCCATCCACACATACACTTCCTTTTGTCTTCCCCTCTCCTTCCCTCTTTCCTGATGAGGCAACAGTTTGTTGCGAAAGCTTGAATTTTGTGTGTATGTTTGTGTTTGTTTGTGTGTCTATCGACCTGCCAGCGCTTTTGTTCGGTAAGTCAATTCATCTTTGTTTTTATATATAATTTTTCCCATGTGGAATGTTTCCTTCCATTATACTGTATGTAAATATTTTGTTTGGGGATTTTCAAATGGCCAGTTCATATAACTACAAATTTGAAAAACATATGTATTGTAATTTTGATAAGGAGATTTCTGATGTAATATTCTTTTGTGTGTCGATTGTTAAACCCACTTTCTGAGGTCAGTTGCGGTTATTGAACTGCCCAGTTAGCTCCTTCATGTCTCAAAGAATTGGTGAATTTTTGAACACCTTATATACGTTGAAAAGTCATTGTTCATATAACAATCGCATTTCATTTTCCACAATGCTTGAATAGTCTATAATATAATCCTGAAAAAGAGGGGGACACATTATTGTACAGCCGTGCTCCTCAAATGTGGCCTGTGGTTCTCAGTCGTATTTTATATTAATATGTGTATAGCAGTTAACAGCCCAATGCTACAATGTCAACAAGTGCTATGATCTAATTAACAGTGCAATGTTCTCTCTGTAACAAATAAAAATACTTAGAGAGAGAGTGTGTTATTTTAAGATGTGCTTAATTTTAATTAATGTTTGTAAATTCGAGCACGGGCTTAGTAAAGGTGGCCTCTTACCTCAGGGGAAGATGAGAGAGGGAGAATGTTTTATTGCCAGCCAGTACTCAAAGCTCAAGGATGTGTGCAGCTCATACCAATGAGTTGCTATGGTATAATTTTCAAATGGAAGAAACATGGATTTGTAAATGTGTACATAATTGTAACTACGAATATGAAAGTAAATGAAGGCTTTTGCAATGCAATGCAATGCAGTGAGAAGAAAGAAAATTAATTCAAAGAACAGTACACACAAAGTTTTCCAAATGGTGCTGGCTTTCAACAGTAAGCCGTCAGCCCCCAACCTGCTGCAGCTAGTCTACTGGGAGCTCGTGACATACTAATTTTTGTAGGTTACCAGTTAATAATAAGATTGGTACATATGCAGCCCTGATGATTGCTCCACAGTACCTACACTGGCTCTCGAGCAGCTAAGTTCGATTGCCGCTGTCACAGAGGATCAGTACCGTAAGCCGTGCTGTTATTTATTTCGGCAGTATACAGGATGGACAATAATAAAACTGACGAACTGCACGGGTGGATTCCTGACTGGAATTGGAGGAAAAAAGGTTCTACGAATGTGTGTCCTGAAATGGACAGTGTGCCTGTAATGACAAGAAATCCTTCTGGAACACAGTGCAGAGCTGCACAACATCCACATCACAACAGATGTTCAAAATGGCCTCCACGGGGTGCAGGGGACGAATTCACATGTCGCACTGTGTACTGCCACACCCTTTCGCGCGTTCCGGCCTCTCTCCGAATCGTGTCACGAGCATTGTGAACGTGCTGTCAAAGGGTCTGTTCGACAGGAACTGGTGCAGCATACACAATGGTTTTCAGATACCCCCAGGGGTAAAAATCCAGGAGGTTTAAGTCCAGTTATAAAGTAGGAAATGCTACGAGGCCTCCGTGTCCCATTCCCATTCAGTGTCTGGGGAGGATGCTGTGCAGATGTGAGCAAACTGTAATGCGGAAGTATGGCGGTACTCCATCGTGCAGAAACTACAGAACCTGTCGTACAGTTAAAGGCACATTCTCAAGCAGTCCATCCAGAGCATTTTTGAGAAAGTCCAGGTACATTCCTCTGTTGAGGCATTGAGAAATAAAAACTGGTCCAAGAATGTGGTCACCAAGAATCAATTCTCAAATGATGATTCTCAATCATTGCTGTTGAACCACTTCAACAATTCACCGAGAATTTTCTGTAGCCCACACATGGTGACTATGTAGAGTAATTAATGATGCCACTTTTGATAAAGGTTGCTTCGTCAGTAAAGAAGACTGCTGAAGGAAATCCCATAATTGCGGTGATCTGACGCAACAACCATCAACCAAATCCTTCCCACAGGGGGAAATCCACTGTTGACAATCCTTTCACTCACTGCAGGTGATAGGGATAATAGGGGTTGTCATGCAGGATACACATAATTGTACTTTGGTTTAAACGGTGTTGGTGGGCCACTTGCCTGGAGCTTGTATTAGGGTTTGTCTCAGTATCCCGTAGAACCCAGTCATCCAAATCTGATGAACACACATGCCACTACCTCCCTGTATGTTAATCTGTCTGAGAGGGCCCATCATCACACAAATTCCCAAAAAGGTCTTGAAATGTTGTGTGATGTGGTTGGTGTCTGTGAGGACACTTTGTTTGGTACAGTCGTGCTGCCTCTGGACCACCTCAGCTTGTTCTCGACATAAATACCAAACTACTCTGCTGCTTACAGTTCTCTGCATCAATCGTGCTGCCTGGAACACACAAGGAACACATGGCATGTGGACACAGGAACTTTCATTCATCAGCACAATTTATCATGTCAATAATGCATTTCCAGACACATGTTCATATGACCTCTCTTCCTCCATTTCAGTCAGGAACCTGTCCCTGCAGTGTATCAGTTTTAGAAGTGTTCAACCTGTATAATACAAGTTTGTGAAATGAATGCACAAGCAGCTGCAGTGTTATTTCCCTGCATTTACATACTTTTATCTAGTTTCAACAGTTAATTGCTGAATAAGCATTAAATATCTAATAAAACTACTGTCCTGAATATACTTGAGCGGATGATTGCTGTCATCTGTCTTTGCTGATGTATTCACTCACATGGCAATGTTGTATTGGTTGTCTGCATATCACCAAGACCCGGCAGAAACTGCTTAACACAGTATCACCTTTACATGGTACAATATATTCCGAAGTATACTGAGATACTGAGCAAGAGTCAATATTACTAAAGCTCTGCCAACTCCTTCAATACTCAAATATTGTGCAAAGTGTCAAAACCACTCTCAGGTGGTCAATACAAGTATTGCATAATAAATATTGGCTGTGTGAGAGCATTTATCAGTGAAAAATTCACACCTACTGAAGGAAAAAAAAACTGTTGTCATTTTTGGCATTTAGAAAGAAAAGCCTCAATATATCAGGTAAATAGGCTCTATACAGTGTGTTTCACAAGTCCTGTTATATACTTCCAGGTGCTCTGGAGGAGACAAGTAGATGAAGTTTTGACAAATAACCCATGCTGAGAAATGTACCATTTGGACACAAAGTAAGTTTGCTGGTCCTAACTTACTTTGAATGAGATATGATTGGTGTATTATGGGGCTAAATGGTGAGATCATAAGCACCCTTACTTTTTCAAGCCTCTACTTAACATATGTAGGCTACATCACTCCACCGTTACAGAGAAACTGATTGTATTTCAGGAATAATCTGGAGACAGACATAAGAATTCCAGATGTGATGGTTAATATTTGTGGCATCCATACAATGTAGGAAAAATGAAACTATAAACCATTTGTGTTTATTTATTTAGCTGATATGTGGATCAGATCCAAGTACATATTTCATATGCCAGTTATACACAATAACAATCACATATTCTAGCTAATTATCACAGGAGTGACTTTATACACTATAGCTTCATACATAATTACATATTTTTTACCTACTCTGCAGTCTATTTACACACATTGTATTTCAATTCACAATACATAAGAACATATCTTGAATTTACTGCCCATCTCAATATGCACATTTTAGTTTTATCTGGGAAGCTTTCCTGTAAAAAGTTCTTTGGCTGAGATCAAGTACTTAACCCATGTTATCTGCTGCAAAGAGTTGATCCGCTGTAGAAAACAAGAATAAACAAAGGCTCTGGTGTTACAAATACTGACAAGTAGGTAGTAATGCCCACATTAATTCATGCCACACACAGTCTTGAGTTCCTGTCTTACTTATTTCCAGGTAAACTGTACAAAGTTGGCACAATGTGTGCCTTTTAGAATTGATTTACTAAACTGATCAGCACAGGTGCCACATAGATACTTCAAGCACAACTGGGAGTACAACAGTGATTCCTCAAGGGTCTTATGTACACTTTGCAACAATAACACAATAGTGAAAAACAGAAAATTAAAGAATTGCAATGAATTTTGTACATTAAATAACATATTAATTTTGTTGCAGAGTAGTCTCATTCACAATGAAAATAGACATGTAAATATAACAACCCAGAACATAGTGGAAGAATGGCTAGTTCGAGCTCACGAGCGAACCTTCATCGACTTCCTTGCTGCAACAGAGGAGGCTATCAATTATATTCAATGCCTGGATGCCAATTTGTGATTAAATTGTATAAGAATACCAATGTATGCCATACAATAGAGAAATAAACAGTCACTTAAGGTATAAGGAATATATTCTGTAGCTTTACATCATGATCACATTTTCCAAAGTGTATCATTACTGATATTGCCCATATTTGGCAATCCTTAGGATTGTTGTTGACTTGCTATTAGCTGTTCTATTAATTACTGTGACTGAAACTGCTGGTAACAAACCTTAATGAACCAGTAACGGCATAGCTGTTATGTTTCATACTACGCTGTGTGCCTATTTCCAATTTCTTTTTGCGTATGGTATGTATTCATTGACAAAATAGAAAGGTATCCTTACAAGGAATGGTTTTATTTTTGTTTACACTTCGCTCACAAGCTGGTATTTGGAACATGAAATGAACTGTACAGTTTTATTGGCTTCTTCTGAAGCTAAGCCATGTTATGTGAAAGAAACCTTAAATTTATGCAGTTTCTGCTAGGATGGTTATGTATAACTTCATTTTTATTGAACTTGTTTCTATGTTCCTATGCAAACAATAGTATTTTGAGTACATAAATATTGCAGAAAGTTGAAATTTTAATTTTTTCAACTGTTGCCTACAGCTGTTTGATCTTCTTGCATTGGTGGTCATTCTAATGGTTACATTTTTCAGTTTGAATATTTCTTTTGCATCACTTGACTGACCTCATATTTCAATTCCATAGGTCACGATAACATCAACAGCATTCACATAGCATCATCAGTTACTAGCTGTTTATTGTTCTCAAGAACAAATATAGCTGAACTCAGTTTGCTTGTTATGATACCGATTAAGTCTTTCCACAGTAAACTGTCATCCATGGTGAGGCCTAAGAATTTTGTTTTTTGAAGCATACTTGTTACTGAGATGACTCCGGTAGTCTTCTTCTGTTGTCCTCAAACATTGTTTTAGTTTTCTCTTTACTGAGAATTAGTCTATTGATTCCAAGTCACTGAGTTATAGAATTAAATATCATTTTGCTTTTTGTTATGGCATCAACTAAAATGCGGCACTGGTTATGCTGGTGGTACCACCTGCAAATACAATAATGTCACTTTCAGTATTAAGAGCTAAGTATGTTTATCTCTGCATATTTATCTCAGAAACATTAGGGATCCTAATACGCTGCCTTGTGGTACGGAATGACTCATTTGTTAAAATCCAAGTAATTATTGTTATTGTTCTAATTGTGTTTCTACTGTTTTCTATTTTGCAGGTATCACTTAACAGTACTAAGAGCTGTTCCTCTAATCCCAAATTAATGAAGTCTCCTTACTGAAACATTGTGATCAAATAGATCAAAAGCTTTCCGCAAGTCACACAGTAGTCATAAAATATATCATGAGGATTTTGCCAATGATTTAATCCCTGTGAATGATTTACACATTCAAATACACAGAAACTATTGATTTTCCTTTCTGCCGTTCAAATCATCTGCTATTTATGATGCCATTCTTTTCTTCTTCAAAATATGGCATAAATCTGAAGTACTTTATTTTCTCAGGAACTTTTGAGAAAATGGTCTGCGGTTGACACAGCACATTGGATCTCTATTTTTGTATAGTGGCAAGTCTATGGCTAATATCATTCTATCCAGAAAACTGCCTTTTATCAGAGATGAATAAACTACACTCCTGGAAATGGAAAAAAGAACACATTGACACCGGTGTGTCAGACCCACCATACTTGCTCCGGACACTGCGAGAGGGCTGTACAAGCAATGATCACACGCACGGCACAGCGGACACACCAGGAACCGCGGTGTTGGCCGTCGAATGGCGCTAGCTGCGCAGCATTTGTGCACCGCCGCCGTCAGTGTCAGCCAGTTTGCCGTGGCATACGGAGCTCCATCGCAGTCTTTAACACTGGTAGCATGCCGCGACAGCGTGGACGTGAACCGTATGTGCAGTTGACGGACTTTGAGCGAGGGCGTATAGTGGGCATGCGGAAGGCCGGGTGGACGTACCGCCGAATTGCTCAACACGTGGGGCGTGAGGTCTCCACAGTACATCGATGTTGTCGCCAGTGGTCGGCGGAAGGTGCACGTGCCCGTCGACCTGGGACCGGACCGCAGCGACGCACGGATGCACGCCTAGACCGTAGGATCCTACGCAGTGCCGTAGGGGACCGCACCGCCACTTCCCAGCAAATTAGGGACACTGTTGCTCCTGGGGTATCGGCGAGGACCATTCGCAACCGTCTCCATGAAGCTGGGCTACGGTCCCGCACACCGCTAGGCCGTCTTCCGCTCACGGCCCAACATCGTGCAGCCCGCCTCCAGTGGTGTCGCGACAGGCGTGAATGGAGGGACGAATGGAGACGTGTCGTCTTCAGCGATGAGAGTCGCTTCTGCCTTGGTGCCAATGATGGTCGTATGCGTGTTTGGCGCCGTGCAGGTGAGCGCCACAATCAAGACTGCATACGACCGAGGCACACAGGGCCAACATCCGGCATCATGGTGTGGGGAGCGATCTCCTACACTGGCCGTACACCACTGGTGATGGTCGAGGGGACACTGAATAGTGCACGGTACATCCAAACCGTCATCGAACCCATCGTTCTACCACTCCTAGACCGGCAAGGGAACTTGCTGTTCCAACAGGACAATGCACGCCCGCATGTATCCCGTGCCACCCAACGTGCTCTAGAAGGTGTAAGTCAACTACCCTGGCCAGCAAGATCTCCGGATCTGTCCCCCATTGAGCATGTTTGGGACTGGATGAAGCGTCGTCTCACGCGGTCTGCACGTCCAGCACGAACGCTGGTCCAACTGAGGCGCCAGGTGGAAATGGCATGGCAAGCCGTTCCACAGGACTACATCCAGCATCTCTACGATCGTCTCCATGGGAGAATAGCAGCCTGCATTGCTGCGAAAGGTGGATATACACTGTACTAGTGCCGACATTGTGCATGCTCTGTTGCCTGTGTCTATGTGCCTGTGGTTCTGTCAGTGTGATCATGTGATGTATCTGACCCCAGGAATGTGTCAATAAAGTTTCCCCTTCCTGGGACAATGAATTCACGGTGTTCTTATTTCAATTTCCAGGAGTGTATGTGGCAATGCTTTAAATCTCTTGATCTGTCGTAGGATAGAAATCACACGAGTTCATTGAGGAGTGCTTTAATTCCTGCAGGGGATCAATTTTGTCATTTTGTGTACATCTGTCATATGTTCGTAAAACATGTATTGACAATGCTACTAACAGCTATGAGACCTTCTGATACTCTGTTAATTACTTTTAGCTAAGATCCTACAGACCCCAGCGTATTTTTTATTGTGTATTACAAAGAGTATGTTAGCAACAGTTTATTGAAAATAGTGTATATTAAGTTGGTAACACTGCTTACACATATGCGATGTTATCTCAAACATTTGCATTGTTGTTGTGGCAGTGTAAAGCTGTAAAGATTGTTGAATGTCCGTAGGGTCTACATTACAGTGTAAAGCTATAAAGATTTTTGAATGTCCATAGTGTTTACATTATCCCAGAGTGCATTCCGTGTAGCTCATTCATGCATATTGAAAATAATAAATTGGTAAGTATACAATATTGAAATATATATTGTGTGTAACTTATAACTGTTTCCTTTCAATGTTGCCCTATTTTTTTTCAGTTACAATGAGTAAATGGACTCGTTACAGACGACGATCTACATAATACATTTATGGACGAGTTGGATCACGAAGACGATTCATTTGGAGGCATAGATTCTGATGAAGATCCTGATTTTGTCAAAATACAGGAACTATTAGGTACGGAAGAGGCTGGAGAAGGGGGCGATGATACCCATGCTAGTTCTTCCAACGCAAACATCGTTCCATCCTTCTAGGTAAGAATGGCTGTAAGTGGTCTTCAACTGTACCATCTAAAACAGGAAGAATTAAATCCAGAAATTTAGTTACTCACCTCCCAAGACCAAAGGATCAAACAAGATCTATTTCTAGTCCAATTGAAGCATGGCAGTTATTAGTGACAGATGAAATGCTAGACAAGATTGTTACTTACACAAACACCAAAATTACTTGCAAATGTTCTTCAACTGGAAATGCGGAAAGTTATCATAACATGAGAAAAATTCTGTAGAGCTAAGAGCTGCCATAGGACTCTCGTATCTCTGTGGCGTAAACAAGGCAGCTCACACCAGTGTAGAAGAACTCTGGTCTGCTAAATTTGGCAATGCCGTTTCACGATACAACATCACCAAGGGGATTTCAGTCTTCGACTAGTTGCCTAAGATTTGATGACAAAGCAACCAGCATGCAAAGAAAACAAGAAGAAATATTTTCACCCATTTGGTACATCTGGACTAAATTTATTGACAACTGCAAGTCCCTATAGACCCCTTTCGATTACTGCACAACAGACAAGCAGCTAATGGGCTTCCATGGCAGATGCCCATTCAGAATATACATGTCTTCGAAATCGGCAAATATGGAATTAAGATTTTGATGTTCAATGATTGCAAGTCTTAGTACATGCTAAACGCTATTCCAAGCATTGGCAAAGAAGTAACAGAAAAAATGAAGCTGTCCCATCTTATTATGTGAGAAAGTTATCAAAACCCATTCATTCATAGTATTAATAGGAACCTAACTGTTGACAACTGGTTTTTGTCAGTTCCTCTTTATCAGACAATGACTGAAAACTTTCGTTTGACGATGTTGGAAACTGTAAGAAAAAATAAACCCGTAATACCACAATCATTTTTAAGTTCTTAAAATGTAAGAAAACCACAATTTGCTTTTGATGTGAATAAGTCGCTACTGTCATATGTCCCAAAGAGGAATGAAGTTGTTCTCTTGCTGTATACCATGCTCTACTCAAACAACATCAACAAAACAACAGGAAAACCTGAAATGATAATTTCATACAATAAAACAAAAGGTGTTACTGACACTTTTGATCAGCTATGCAAAACTTACACCACTGTACATGCAACAAGAAGATGGCCTATGTGGGTTTTCTGTGGCATTCTCAGTCAAAGTGGGAGAAACGCCATGATTCTCTTTACCCTTTCCAGCACTGACGTAAAGAAGCCACGAAGGAAATTTCTGCATGAACTGGCATGGAACTTAATTGCACCTCACCTAAGGGCTACATTGGATTATACCTACACAATGAAGGAATGTGAAGAGAACTCTAGAAGAAATACTGAAAATAGATACTGTGGCACCAGACGGACCAGAACCTCTAACCAGCAAACTGAGATGTTCACTACTTTCAAAGAAAAGGAACAGAAAAACAAAAATGTTGCTAAGATTGTAAAAGGGAAATTAACTAAATAAAGTCAAGTAAGACATTGTGTTGCATTATACACATTCAGATATGAGAAAGTTAAACATAAAGAAATACAAAATGTTATTTATTAACAATACTACACTCATTTTATATACATCATGTGTTACTCGTTGTTGTAATAATAAAAAAACACTAAAGGTAACTAAATAGTATTTACAACGTCCCATATACATAAGACAGTCCAATATATATATTAATGAGCTTCAAATGCATGGTATATGATAACATTTTACTGGGGTCCTGTGGACCCCAGTGTGAGGTGCAAGGTAATTCAATTCAAGTGCGCAGTGCAAGGGTTAATTATCTTTCACATACTCCTGACTTGTTTGAAGACAGTAATCTGGTTCCCCACATTTTTTGCAGCTTTTAGCTTCTTAGCCGGCCGAAATGGCCGTGCGGTTAAAGGCGCTGCAGTCTGGAACCGCAAGACCGCTACGGTCGCAGGTTCGAATCCTGCCTCGGGCATGGATGTTTGTGATGTCCTTTGGTTAGTTAGGTTTAACTAGTTCTAAGTTCTAGGAGACTAATGACTTCAGCAGTTGAGTCCCATAGTGCTCAGAGCCATTTGAACCATTTTTTTAGTTTCTTATTTTGTCTTCTTGTAACCTTTATAGTATTAAAGGGATAGGCCGGTATTACAATATCAAATTACTTTGTCAAAGATTTGATCAAAGAGGTGATCAAATATTCGTCAAATATATTTGACAAAGATCTTTGACACGGCACTAAAAAAAAGTTACTACGCTGTCGTCACATTTTTTGTCAAAGTTCAAGATGGCTGACAACAACAACAACTTGTTATTAACCGCAACAGTTGCACGTACCACAATTGCACTGTGTGCACACGTGATACAGATGTGGGTGAAAAAAAGGAAACGTACCTGGGTGAAGCCGTGTGTTTCACGGCGAGACGATAGAAGCATTCGACAAAACTTGTTATTTGAGCTTATAGTGGAGGATGTCAAGTCGTACATCAATTACTTAAGAATGGTTGAGCATACATTTCAGTATGTGCTCAGTGAAGTGATTCCTCATATCTGAAAGTGCAATACTCACTTAAGAACTGCTATATCTGCAGAAGACAGGCTCACTGTAACACTCCGATTCCTTGCTACAGGAGACAGTTACTCTAGCTTACAGTACAGCACTCGAATTCCACAGTGCACATTAAGTAAAATAATAACTGAAACGTGTGAAGCAACATATAAAGCACTAAAGGGCCAAGCTCTGAAGGCAAATAAATGTTCAATACACTTTATGTTCATTAAGATCAATTTTTATTTCATTTTATTTTATTAACACAGCATGTACCAATTGGTGTCCGAAACTACAAAATTAATAGACATGTATGAGGCCGATTAGGTGTTTTACAACATGAGGCATCCTGAGTACAAAAATAAATTAAGAAGATTGGAGAGCTACAAAAAAATTATACGGTATTCTCTTCTATACCAGCCTGCTGCAAGGCAGCCTGGATATACCCAGAGGTGGATGGTCGTGCTTCTTGTGTTGTCAAATGCAGCAAATCCCACCTGTCCATCAAATACCACTGCAAACCGTGACTTGCGGCAGTTGTAAATATCTTACTACCCACATTATCCATCTCACGCAGTTCAGCTGCGATGTGGGTGGCAAGGGCACTGTATTGGTCTCCTTGGACAGGCTGGGGCAGAGTTCCGGCCATATCAGCCACAGCCTTCAATGTCCCGGTGGCCTCCACAATGACGTTCTTTTTGTGGGAGGCTCTCTTGATGCTGGGGCTGTGGCTGTGGCTCACGACATGCAACAGAAGGCTCTCGCATCTCGTGCTATAAAATAAGACATGAAAGCCATTAGTTACATACTTGCTTGCACATACATAAATCTTATTTACAGGTACCCACAAGCAGAGAAAGGTGGGGGCAAATGGCAGAGGATTTTGAGACAAATTGGAACTGTTATAATACTATAGGAGCAATGGATGGAAAGCATATTCGTACTAAATGCCCACAAGCTACTGGATCTCACTTTTTCAATTACAAATCCTTCAACAGTATCGTTTTATTTGCCATGGTAGATGCTTCCTACAAATTTTTCTATGTTGATGTAGGAACTAATGGGCACGTTGGTGATGCCAGAGTGTTTTCAAAAAGCAAACTACGGGAGTCTCTCATTGACCGATCTATTCAAAACATTCCTGAAGGCAGGAAGCTTGCGAACACACACATTACAACTCCAATGGTTGTACTGGCAGACGATGCTTCTCTGAGTATGCTTCAAGGTGCTGCAGTGAACAAATTAACGCTAATCATTTGTATAACATGTGAACTTTACTTGCATAAATAAAAAGAAAGAAATACGTCGAGACGTACTTTTGATTTCTCGTAGGAGTAACTTGTGCTGAGGCCATTAATTTTCTTTTTATTGTAGTCAGCTGTACACCCAGGCCGTATGTCACGGCTAATAACCTCCGCAATATTTTTGTAGATATCCAATCTTCGTAATCTACACTCCTGGAAATGGAAAAAAGAACACATTGACACCGGTGTGTCAGACCCACCATACTTGCTCCGGACACTGCGAGAGGGCTGTACAAGCAATGATCACACGCACGGCACAGCGGACACACCAGGAACCGCGGTGTTGGCCGTCGAATGGCGCTAGCTGCGCAGCATTTGTGCACCGCCGCCGTCAGTGTCAGCCAGTTTGCCGTGGCATACGGAGCTCCATCGCAGTCTTTAACACTGGTAGCATGCCGCGACAGCGTGGACGTGAACCGTATGTGCAGTTGACGGACTTTGAGCGAGGGCGTATAGTGGGCATGCGGGAGGCCGGGTGGACGTACCGCCGAATTGCTCAACACGTGGGGCGTGAGGTCTCCACAGTACATCGATGTTGTCGCCAGTGGTCGGCGGAAGGTGCACGTGCCCGTCGACCTGGGACCGGACCGCAGCGACGCACGGATGCACGCCAAGATCGTAGGATCCTACGCAGTGCCGTAGGGGACCGCACCGCCACTTCCCAGCAAATTAGGGACACTGTTGCTCCTGGGGTATCGGCGAGGACCATTCGCAACCGTCTCCATGAAGCTGGGCTACGGTCCCGCACACCGTTAGGCCGTCTTCCCCTCACGCCCCAACTTCGTGCAGCCCGCCTCCAGCGGTGTCGCGACAGGCGTGAATGGAGGGATGAATGGAGACGTGTCGTCTTCAGCGATGAGAGTCGCTTCTGCCTTGGTGCCAATGATGGTCGTATGCGTGTTTGGCGCCGTGCAGGTGAGCGCCACAATCAGGACTGCATACGACCGAGGCACACAGGGCCAACACCCGGCATCATGGTGTGGGGAGCGATCTCCTACACTGGCCGTACACCACTGGTGATCGTCGAGGGGACACTGAATAGTGCACGGTACATCCAAACCGTCATCGAACCCATCGTTCTACCATTCCTAGACCGGCAAGGAAACTTGCTGTTCCAACAAGACAATGCATGTCCGCATGTATCCCGTGCCACCCAACGTGCTCTAGAAGGTGTAAGTCAACTACCCTGGCCAGCAAGATCTCCGGATCTGTCCCCCATTGAGCATGTTTGGGACTGGATGAAGCGTCGTCTCACGCGGTCTGCACGTCCAGCACGAACGCTGGTCCAACTGAGGCGCCAGGTGGAAATGGCATGGCAAGCCGTTCCACAGGACTACATCCAGCATCTCTACGATCGTCTCCATGGGAGAAAAGCAGCCTGCATTGCTGCGAAAGGTGGATATACACTGTACTAGTGCCGACATTGTGCATGCTCTGTTGCCTGTGTCTATGTGCCTGTGGTTCTGTCAGTGTGATCATGTGATGTATCTGACCCCAGGAAAGTGTCAATAAAGTTTCCCCTTCCTGGGACAATGAATTCACGGTGTTCTTATTTCAATTTCCAGGAGTGTATTTTTATATTCAGGGTGCCTCACATTGTAAATCACCTTATCAGCTTCATGTTGTTGTTGTGGTCTTCAGTCCTGAGACTGGTTTGATGCAGCTCTCCATGCTACTCTGTCCTGTGCAAGCTTCTTCACCTCCCAGTACCTACTGCAACCTACATCCTTTTGAAACTGCTTAGTGTATTCATCTCTCGGTCTCCCTCTACGATTTTTACCCTCCACGCTGCCCTCCAGTACTAAATTGGTGATCCCTTGATGCCTCAGAACATGTCCTACCAACTGGTCCCTTCTTGTGGTCAAGTTGTGCCACAAACTTCTCTTCTCCCCAATCCTATTCAATATTTCCTCATTAGTTATGTGATCTACCCATTTAATCTTCAGTATTCATCTGTAGCACCACATTTCGAAAGCTTCTATTCTCTTCTTGTCCAAACTATTTATCGTCCATGTTTCATTCCATACATGGCTACACTCCATACAAATACTTTCAGAAACGACTTCCTGACACTTAAATCTATACTCGATGTTAACGAATTTCTCTTCTTCAGAAACGCTTTCTTGCCATTGCCAGTCTACATTTTATACCCTCCCTACTTCAACCATCATCAGTTATTTTGCTCCCCAAATAGCAAAATTACTTTAAGTGTCTCATTCCTAATCTAATTCCCTCAGCTTCATACATCTCTCTTAATTCTGTGGTAGATGCCACACACCAATTGTATTTTCCCGTCATGTTTACAAACGCACTACAGATGACAGAACGCTGCACCGATGCTAGGCGCTCCACGTGGTAACATATCACATTGCAGTGAACAGAAGACAAGCGACTTCTTTGATCAAATCTATAGTGAGGCCCTAGATTTGATCAAATATTTGACAACATTTGACAAAGTTTCCTATTACACCATCAAATTTCGTTTACAAAGATATTTGACAAAGATATTGTAATACCAGCCTGTGTGGAGCTGTGCTAATACCACAAAGATGTTTTAGCTTTTAAATAAATATGAAATCCATGACTGAGTATTCTTGCTTATGCTAGCAAAACCCTTAACAATATTATGTAAACCATGTGTTCTAAGAAGTAACCACAACACAAGTATCAACAAATGGAGAATAAATGATTGTAGTTTTCAGCCTGAATGAGGTTCTGGCACGGCTCTCCACACTTGTCTGCTCCGTGGAAGCCCCTTCATCACCACAAAACTACTGCAACCTCCATCCATTTGAACCTGCTTACTGCAGTAAAGCCTCAGTCTCTCCCTCTCCCTACAATTTTTACTTCCGACACTTCCTCGAATAACCGAATGTCTTACTGTGTGTCCCATTAACTAATTGTTTCTTCTAGTCAGGTTTTGCCAAAAGTTTCTTTCTTTTCCCTAGTTCGTTTCAGTATCTCCTCATTAGTTGTTCGGTATACCCACCAAATCTTCAGTATTCTTTTGTATCACGACATTTAAAATGCTTATGTTCCATCATCCACATTACACATCTGTAAAAAGGAACAACCCAGACAATCAGAAAAGACTTCTTGACATTTAAATTTACATAAAATATTAACAAATGCATCATTTTGAAAAATTCTTGCATTGCTAAATCCAGTGAGCATTTTATATCCCCTCCACCTTGGTCTGCACAAATAATAGAACTTGTCTAATATTTTTAGTGCCTCAAACAATGGAACAATTGTTATTTTTAGTGCCTCAGTTTCTAATCAAATTCCCTCAGCACTGCCTAATTTAATTCAACTACATGCCAATACACTTGCTTTACTTTTGATGACATTCATCTTATAATGTCTTTTTAATACACTATTTGTTCTGTATAACTTCTAAGGGCACTGCTAGCTTTTATGTTATGATGTAGTGATATTGTACTCTTTTCTTACAGCTGGCTCTGGAATTTTTGAGGCTGAAAGCCTATTTTTTTCCTGGAAGTGGTGGTGTTTTGCTGTATAATGTCAAAAATGCTGCAGCACTACTGCTTATATACTAAGTCAGAGTGGATGTAAGGCCCTTGTAGAACTTCAGCACAGAGCAGACAACCACAGTTGTGTTGCTGAGAAAATAGTATGCAGAATTTGCTAGAAACGATGATTAAGAGTCGAAAGTGTTACTTCAGTTCATAGTACTGTGTTTCTGAATCAGTAACTTTTGTGCATAGTGAAAATGAACAGTATATGAAGATTACCATCTTCATGTGTCCTTTCGGACATGTCTGAAAGAACAGATACCATTTTCGTATAGTTAAGGCTAACCGGCCATTGACCTCCTCCTCCTGTGCTGGATGCACACGCACTGCCCGAACTCTTTCGGGACTCGGTAAGATTGTATGCCACGAGTAATGAGTGTAATGGGCAAGGGCACTACAAATTAAGTGTGTGGACGTTAAGCTGGGAATGTGGGTCTCACGGGGAATGTGCAAGGGATAAATCCCTGCAGTCGCACTATCCTCTGTGCCTTCGATGGCTCAGATGGATAGAGCATCTGCCATGTCAGCAAAAGTTCCCTGTTTCGAGTCCCGGTTGCGGCACACATTTTCACCTGTCCCCGCTGGTGTATATCAACGCCTGTCGACAGCTTAGGGTCTCGATTTAGTTAATATTTCAAAATGAACAGTTTTCAATTATCAGTAATTGGAAGTTACATTAAGGTGCAAAGACTGTTGTAATGGATAATTCTGAATGTAGATGAAATAAGCTTCACTGTTTAACACAGGACTGGACGAGTTTAGACATTGTTACAGAAGCATGTTAAATGCTAAAGTCACAATATGACAAAGAAATATGACTTCTACTGTTTTTATTTCAAAGTAACATGTTCAATTTTTCAACTGAATAAGTCATATATGAAATGATATCTGTAAATGTCCTTGTCACCGTTACTGTTCTCGCAAGAGTTACTGTCGTGGCAAGAGTCACATTCAATTTAGGGGAGCCTTCTTATGGCTGCACAATCTCGTGCACATATAACTGATCCCCAGATGCACATCTTCTGTGTGTTCACATTTCCACTTAGGTGAAATGTCAATTCATCACTGAAGAAGTCACAATCCGGAAAATTCTCACCATCATGGAACAGCATTTTGTTTGCAATGTTAGCATATAAACCCCAGTCTGAGGAGTATAGAGCTTGTAACAACTGCAAATGATAAGGCTATAGTTGTAAGTGTCTCGTTAGAAGTTTCCACACAGACTTCACTGGAACTGTTAATTCAACACCAGCCTTCCACACTGACGTTTTGGGGCTACATCTACATCTACATTTATACTTCCCAAGCCACCCAACGGTGTGTGGCGGAGGGCACTTAACGTGCCACTGTCATTACTTACCTTTCCTGTTCCAGTCGCGTATGGTTCGCGGGAAGAATGACTGCAGGAAAGCCTCCGTGCGCGCTCTAATCTCTCTAATTTTACATTCGTGATCTCCTCGGGAGGTATAAGTAGGGGGAAGCAATATATTCAATACCTCATCCAGAAACGCACCCTCTCGAAACCTGGGCAGCAAGCTACACCACGATGCAGAGCGCCTCTCTTGCAGAGTCTGCCACTTGAGTTTGTTAAACATCTCTGTATGGAAGACTCTCTCACTGATTCACATTGTTCCGCAGTCACTCTTCGTTGTCCCACACTCTTCCCTTTGCAAAGACATTTGCTGTCTTCAAACTAATGCCATCTACAGATATCATCTGGAGGATTACAATAGAACTTACACCATATGATCAAAAGTACCAGGACACCTGGCTGAAAATGACTTATAAGTTCGTGGTGCCCTCTATCGGTAATGCTGGAATCCAATATGGCGATGGCCCACCTTTAGCCTTGATGACAGCTTCCATTCTTACAGGCATATATTTAAAATGGAGATTGGTTCACTGAAAATATTGCTCTTTACTCTTCTGGTGGAAAAGTGTTATTATTCTGTCGATGAATTCATTGAGGACAGCTTCACAATCTGAACACAGGGATTGTATTACATGTATTATTTTATGTACATGTGTAGCTGTAACTTAGAAATGTAAAATATAATGTAAACTTTTGTATTTCTCTTAAAAAAAAACCTTGACATGTCTCCTGTACATCAAATCAAATGATTTGAAAATTGTACGTAATGAGATGAATAAAACACATACCACATATGTTCAATCAGGTGCTGAAAGGTTTCCAGGGGAATGGCTGCCCATTCTTCACGGAGTGCTGCACTGAGGAGGGGTACTGATGAATGTTGCTTCTGGTTGGAGTAGGTCACGTTTAAAATGGCTGCGCCGATTCAGAATCCCGCCAAATGCGACGTGCGCTCCGTCAAATGTTTTCTTCGTGCAAAAGGTCAGCGACCAGCAGATATTCACAAAGAAATTGTTTCTGTTTATGGGAACATTATGAATCTACAAAATGTAATGAAATGGTGTCACCATTTCTCTGAAGGTAGGACCGATGTTCGTGATGAACAAAGAACAGGTCGGCCATCTGTGATCTCTGATGCCCTTCTTCGGAGAACGGAGGAAGCAATTCCTGCGAATAGACTTCTCACATTGAAAGAATTGCTTCAGATTGTACCGGACGTGTCAATGACAACTGTTTATGATGTTGTTACTGTCAAGTTAGGGTACAGGAAATTGTGTGCACACTGGGTTCCAAAACTGTTAGCAGAAGAACACAAAAAGAAAAGGATAGGCTTTGCACGCTACTTCCTCACACGCTATGCTGAAGCAGGTGATGAGTTCCTCGATAACATTGTGACAGATGACGAGACGTGGATTTATCACCATACACCTAAATCCAAGCAACAATCGATGCAATGGCGCCATTCGAATTCACCAAAAGCTAAGTAATGCAAAACGTCGATATCAGTGAAGAAAATCATGGCTTCTGTTTTTTGGGACAGACAAGGCATTTTTCTGTTGGAATTTATGCCTCCTGGAACGACAATTAATGCTGCTGCATATTGCCAGACTTTGAAATGTCTTCGAAGGGCAACGCAGGGGAATGCTGACAAGTGGAGTCCGCTTGCTTCATGGCAATGCTCGGCCTCACACAGCGCTCCTAACCAAAACACTACTCAAACAATTCAAATGGGACGTATTGGACCATCCGCCATACAGCCCGGACATTGCGCCCACCGACTTCCGTGTCTTCCGTTACCTGAAGTCACATCTTGCTGGAAAATCAAAGATGAAGTTGAAATGTGGTTCTGATAACAGGCGGCAACCTTCTACGACTGTGGGATACAAAAGCTTGACTTAACTAATGTTTGGATAACGGGGGAGATTATGTCTAAAAATAACAAATAATCCAGTTAAAAAGATGTAACTGACGTTTTCTAAATGAATGTTCTATTCAAGGACTGCGAGCCATTGTATCTTTACTTTTTGAAATGCCCTCGTATGAAATATTTGGCACAGTTAAAATTTCTATTGTTAATTACTCAATTTAGAACTGTTTATTATGTTTATTTCAGGATTCATTTATAAATTAGTAGAAATTCATTTGTCAAAAAAATTTATAAACCATTTGGAATATTGTTATTACCACAGGGTGAGAAGATAGTAGTGGGCATTCCTCTCATGTGATCAGACGGGTTTCTGTATTTTGGAGGAACAATGTAATTCGGCTTTGTTAACGTGAAAATTCAAAAGACAGTGTGATATAGTAAAATGTGACGCCAATAAATTCCAAAAAGAAAGAAAATTCTGTGCAGGCATTTTTCAAAATTATTTACATCAATTGGAACCATGAGAACCTAAAATGTGAAAATTTCTGCTTCAAGAATCAGAACCCTAGACAAGAAGAACTCAAGCAAACTGTGTGAGAAAAGAAGGTAAGTAAAAAGTTTAGTGTAAATCTTACTCGTCTAGAATTATCTGAAATGGCTTTAATATCGACGTTAGTAGTGACTCCATGGATGACGACGTTCCTCCAGAGGAAGCCAACAGGGAATGTCAAGAGGCAAATAAGGCATGTTTTGGTGGTTTATCTGGCCACTGATTCCATTACTGTTACGTGGAATGTCATGAACTTTCGTTACGCCTGCACTGAACTACTTTCCTGGTTTCAACAGGACGGAGTGACATCACACATTGCACGGCAATCAATGGCATATGGGCGAGAATTGTTTGGCAACCGTGTGATCTATCTCACGATTCGGTAACATTCCCTGGCCACCTAGATGGCCAAATTTAGCTGTTTGTGATTTTTTCTTGTGAGGTTACCTCGAGAGCAAAGTCTACATGACTCGACCAAGAACCCAGGATGAGTTAAAACAGAGTATTCGGTATGCAGTTCACAGTATCTCGGCTGTGATATTGCAGCGGTCAATGAGTAATCCCAACAGCAGATTTCACGAATGTATTCGTACATAATGACGCAATCTAAAGGATATAATTTCTAAAAAATGAGAAATGCCATCTATTTTTTGTAAATGGCAAAGTTGTAAGATTTCAATTACTATGAATGCAATTTCTTTCCTTCATCGCTTCTTGTTTTATTGGAATGTGGAAATGTTCCGATTTTTCTGTGTCACCCTGTACATTCTGTGCAAAAGGAATCACAGAATTTGCTGCAATAAATCTAAAATGGGGTGGCAGAGAAAATACAGCAATTGTCGGTGTGTATAGGCCACCTGGGGCATGTATGGATACAGTTTTCAAAAATCTCTCTGACTTGCTGATATACACAGACTGTACATTTTTTGTATCACACAGCCATGTAAATGCTATAATAGAAGGGGATACAAATACAGATTGATGCCAACACCAAAAAGCTACACCTTCTATACGATAGATTCAGTCTGACGGGAGTTATCCATGAGACAACTAGTGAGATTAGCAACAGCAAAACATGTCTGGATAATATAATAATAAATGTGACCCATCTTACCTACAGAACAGCTGTTCTAAAACTAGCCATCTATGATCAAAATGCAGCACAGCTTCAACTGGGGGCAAATGAGATGCCCTTTGCCACTAAAAGAAACTGTATGTAAGAAAAAGAATTATGTATAATGAAAACATCAACAGACTGACCTGCACGTTAGCACACATATCATGATTTTTAGAACAATAGGTTTCCCTATGATAGCTTTGCTTCTGACTTCTACTATTGTTTTGATGCTACATGCCCCCTTGCAGCCACAAAAGTTGAACGAACTAAAACTATAAACAGAAGTATCTGGAAAAATAATGATGTCATTGAAGCAAGGGAAAATTTAAAATTATTCCATAGTGCGATGTTGAATAATAGACTGAATCTCAAGCTAAACGACGTTTTCAAAACTTATCATGAATATTATAAACCTTTATTGATACAGATCAGGAGCAGCTATGTTGCAAACAAGCTCCAGGCTTCACACAGTGTTACCACTGGTGTCTTGGGAGTGACAAACTATTTTATAGCAGGCAGGGCAAATGCCGTATAGAATTTAATATTGACCACAATGGGATGATAGTAAAAGATGAACTTGAAATTGCTGACATATTCAATGAATATATTTCTTCAGTGGGGGAAGCTATCAATGACAAAAATAACAACCCGCAGTATAATTTTAAAGGAAATCCATCTGAGCATAACATACATCCAGCCCCCACAAACTGCAAAGAAATAATCAACATCATTAGCTCTCTAAAGTCTTCCCATTTCACAGGCATGATGGCCTCAGTATTAATGTATTAAAAGCATGCAGACAAACTGTGTCTGTAGCAGTAAATAATGTAATAGAATCAGGCACCTTCCCAGACAGACTAAAAATAGCTCAAGTAACACCAATCTTTAAAAAAGGGGACAAACTCAAAATTTAAAACTACAGACCCACCTCAATACTTCCAGTCTTTTCCAAATAGTTGAAAAAGTCATATACAGCAGAATTATAAGCTCTCTCTGGATGCACTACCTATTGTTTGAAAATCAAAATTGTCTCTTAATATGTAAATCAACCACCACAGCAGCTGCTCAATTAATTGAAGACATAACAAGTGACACCGAGAACAAGCAACATGTTGCAGGTATATACCTCTACGTTGAGAAAGCTTTCAACTGTGTGAGCACCACAATCCTGTTAGAAAAGCGTGGAATATTGGAATCAGAGGCACTTCTCATTACATAGTAAAATCTTGCATGAGTAACCGAAAACAGTTTGTACTGCTTAAAGTTGAAAGAGATGTTCAAAAATCCAAAATAACTAATATAAAAATGAAGTGCCCGGGGCTCAGTATGGGATCCTCTTCTGTTTTTAATTTAAGTAAATGACACAAGATATTGCACTCAGAATTCCAAAATAGTTCTGTATGCAGCTTATACATCCATTGTGTGGAAAAAGGAATCATTTAATGAACTAGAGACCCATTGTAACAACGTGACAAATGAAATTGCACAGTACTTTAACGAAAGCCATCAAATTTAAGTGGTAGTAAAACATGACTCACGTAGTTTAACAACATTAGTTTTAATGATGAAATTAAACAATACATATGCAATGAATTGGTAAAAACGACTGTAGTGTAAAATTCCTTGATTTAACAATTCAAAGCAATCTAAAGTGGGACACGCATGTTGACACACTCGCATGTAAGTTGTCTAAGAATATATTTACAATTAATATGATTAGCTAGTTCTGCAAAGACATTGCCGCCCCACCCCTTATGAGTACTCTCCCTCCATCAGATGCTTCATCCCCCCCCCCTTCCCCTCTACTGCCATGCCAACCCCATCTGCCCGAGACTGTGCAGTGTCTTCTTCGTGCCTAATTTTTAGTGCAGTGTTTTAAACGGGTGATAACTGTTGTGTGTCTTTTCCGAAGTGTTGCGAACAGAAACCGTACTGTTGCTGGGTGTGATTTTTCTCTCTCTTGCGAACAGAAACCAGACTGTCACAGTGTTTCTCAACTGTCTGTCTACTAGTGTACCTGTCTTCTTCCAGTGTATTTAATTAGCAGCACCAACCCTTTGTTTTATATTTTAACTTCCACAACTTTCTGCCATTTTACAATTGAAAAGTCACCTGTTTTAATCGCCTGCTTTTATTACTTATTATCTTCTTATTATGTTTTACATATTCTGTAGGTTGTAGAGCAGCGTACAAAGCTACTGCCAGCCCGACCCATTCCGGGGGGATTTGAAACCGAATAAAAGAAAAATAAAAAGGTTGTGGTTATAGACAGATATTTAAACACACTCCATCATAAAGGCTAAAATTGCACGGTCATTTCGAAAACAGATTATAGATAAGCCTCTTATGAGTATTTTCATGCATATTACACACATATACCATCCATTAACTACAAAAATATTCAATCTGGTGTCTACTATGTAACTTTTACCAAATGTTTAACAGCTGTATTCAAAAGGCGGATATTTTTTGCAACAGTACAATACTCAGCTAAACTTTTGTCTGTATCTCAAAATTTTCCGTTAGTACAATTTCCAATTTCAACCTGTAACAGTAAGATCAGTACATTCCACTGTTTTGACGTGCACATCATCAATCTTAAAACACGCAAGTTTTCGACCTAACCTAGACCTTGGACTTAGCTACAGGTCAGTCTGTCATCACAACCAACATTAAAGGTGGGAGGGATACAGTGATGAGTACGAGAATCTAGCAGGCCTTTATCATTAAATATATGGCAGAAAATTTTGGGGAAATAGGATGAAAGATCAGAATGGAATTTTCGTTATTCAATTACAGTATAGTTCACATTTATTTATCATCCCTTTCTAATTACATAATGTCTTCAGTTACGCACTGTACCAATACTCATTTTGCACAGTTTATTATCGACTATGGCTCTTTTACGCTGGGAATTCTTGACGAGTCATTTTGAATCTTCGTGATTATCTCTTTTAGATGTGGCTGGGTACATAGAGCATCCACTAATCGAAATGGGAACTGTGTCTGGAAATCCACGAGGATTATTAAACTTCTACTAATCAATAGCAATATAATTCACATTATACAACTGCTAATATTTCTGGTAATGAAAGCACTTTAGTGTGGGGAGGTTTCACACTTTGCACAAATGATGTGTAAGTTCATTCACAAACACAGAAACTAACCTTACTTCTGTCGAAGATGGTGTAAAGCCGACGTGACAACTTTTCCAGTTCTGTTATCACTGATATTTTGAATTATCGCTACATCGACTGACTTACATTGTGGTTCAGGTACTTGTGAAGGCGTAAAAACGTGTTCAGAACACATTCTAAACATGAACTCCTATGGACCAGTGTGGTAATTGCTGGTATGATTCTCGACATAACACTATTAATTTAAATTAAACTAACAATTTAAAGTAAAGCCAAAGGAAGGACGCAAGTAATACATACTTCATAATGATTGTTTCGTTGAAATTTTGCCTGTGGGCAAGTCTCATTGGCGGCAAATGACCGTGTAACATCTACCGTGATTAATAGCAGAAATCGCCGAAATAGGACAGGGATAAAAGTTGTTAGCGAATTCATGAACTGCGACACCAATCATTAAATAACTTACTGAATATCAATCAATCAATGTAACCTTAACTTTTATTAAATACGGTAGTGCAGGCAACAAGGTCCACACCATTCAAAATTGATCTACAACTATTTAATGACATACGAAACAAGAACTTTTTTTTTTTTTTTCCTTTATTGTATTTCAATTCCCCATCGGGGCGGGCTGGCAGCAGCATATGCGCTGCTCTTCAGCCGAAAGACATAGAACAAAACAAGAGAAGACATTTAAAAACAGCAAAGGAGAGAAGAAGGCGAACATAGATATAAAAAGGGAGAACATCATGGAAGGCAATATACAAAAAACGGGGTGACTGTAAAATGGAGATAAAAAACTGTTTAAAAGTAGCACACACAAAAAATCCACACACTGCGACGATTAAAAGAACACAAGGCACAGTATGACTGGAGCATAAAGGTGTTGACGGATGGCATAGCACACAGCGTAACACTGACGGCGAACCTCAAGGCAGTACACAATTAAAATCACACCTCTTGACGCACACGGGAAACAGCACGAAACACAACACTGACGTGGCACACTGTTGATGAGCAATACAGAGGATCTGCCAGGTTCAAGGAGATGAGGGAGACCTGAAGAAGGGAGGGAGGGGAAGAGATGGGGGAGGGGAGTGGGGGGCGCTCGGAAGAGGGCCAGGTAGGGAGGGATGTGGGAAGGAGAGAGGCAAGTATGGGGGGCAGGGTCTCAGGGGAGGGGGGGGATGGAGGAAAATCCGCTCTGGGAGAAGGAAGAAAGAGGAGAAGGGGACCCTGGGGAGGGGGGGGGGGGGGAACAAGGCCGGGGTATAGTTGGAAGGAAGGGTATATGTCACGGCGAAGTTCGTCATCCGGGAGGGGAAGGCGTTGGAAATTGCCCTGATGAAGGAGATGGAGGGTGTGGAGGTGGAGAGAGGGAGGGATACAGCGATAGAGGCGCGGCAACGGGCGGGGGGTGGAGAGGAAGGAGGAAACCAGAGGGTTGGGGGGATCAAGCCTGCGAACAATGTAAAGGATGCGGAGATGTTGGAGGAACAAGAGGAGGTGGGGGAAGGGGATCAGTTCATACAGGAGCCGTGTGGGGGAAGGAAGGCGGATACGGAAGGCAAGGCGGAGCGCATGGCGTTCAAGGATTTGGAGAGCCTTGTAAAAGCGGGTGGGGGCGGAGATCCAGGCGACGCTGGCATAACAGAGGATAGGACGGATGAGGGATTTGTAGGTGTGGAGGATGGTAGAAGGATGCAATCCCCATGTCCGGCCGGACAGGAGTTTCAGCAGGCGGAGGCGGGAATGGGCTTTCTGCTGGATGGTCCGGAGATGAGGGGTCCAGGTGAGGTGTCGGTCAAGGGTGAGGCCAAGGTATTTCAGGGTGGGGGTGAGTTGGATAGGACGACCATAAAGGGTGAGGTAGAAATCTTGGAGGCGAAAGGAGCGAGTGGTACGGCCTATGATGATTGCCTGGGTTTTGGAGGGGTTGAGACGGAGGAGCCACTGATTACACCAAGTGGTGAACTGGTTAAGGTGGGTTTGGAGGGTACGTTGAGACCGTTGAAGGGTAGGATAGAGAGCCAGGAAGGCGGTGTCATCAGCATATTGGAGAAGGTGAACTGGTGGGGGTGGCTTGGGCATATCAGCTGTATACAAGAGATAAAGGAGAGGGGAGAGGACAGAACCCTGGGGGACGCCAGCCGTGGGATAAAAGATACGGGAGTTGGTGTTGTGGAGGGTGACATAGGAAGGACGGTGCGAGAGGAAGGAAGCGACCAGACGGACAAAATTGATAGGCAGGGCGTAGGTTTGGAGTTTAAAGAGGAGACCGGGATGCCATACACGGTCATAGGCATTTTGGAGGTCAAGGGAAACAAAAATGGCAGAGCGACGTGAGTTGAGCTGGAGGGACAGAAGGTGAACAAGGTTGAGGAGTTGGTCGTCAGCAGAGATGGAGGGTCGGAAGCCACACTGGGTAAGGGGGAGGAGGTGGTGTTGAGCAAGGTGCCGATGGATACAGTGGGAGAGGATGGATTCAAGGACCTTACTGAAGACGGAGGTGAGGCAGATGGGACGATAGGAAGAGGCGGCAGAAGGGGGTTTGTTGGGTTTGAGGAAGAGGAGGACGCGGGAGGTCTTCCACAGGTCAGGGTAGAAGCCAGTAGAGAGGATGACATTATAGAGATGGGCGAGGACAGTTAGGAAGGAATAGGGGCTTTCTCGAAGGTGACGGTAGGTGACACAGTCGTGACCAGGGGCCGTGTTGCGTTTGGACTGGAGGAGAAGTTTAATGTCTTGTGCTGTGATGGGAGTGTTGACGTCGGAGGGGGGCAACTGCCCCAAGTACTGGAGACTAGGAGCAAGTGGAGCGACTGAGGTATCAGCACGTGCCATGACGGTGGGGAAAAGAGAATAATCAAAGTGGGGATCATCGGGGATGGAGAAGACCTCTGAAAGGTGGGAAGCGAAGTGGTTGGCCTTACTGAGGTTGTCTGGAAGGGGGCGATCGTTATGGAGAAGGGGGTAGTGGGGAGCGGAAAGGGAACCAGTAAGACGATGGAAGGCAGACCAGTACTTGGAGGAGTTGATAGGGAGGGTGGCATTGAGTCGTGTGCAGGTCTGGCGCCAGTCCCAGCGTTTCGTTGCTGTAATAAGGTTCCGTACGTGTCGCTGTATTTGCCGGTGGCGTTGGAGTGTATCCCTGTCACGAGTGCGGAGGAAGGAGCGATAGAGGCGGCGGGATTCACGGAGGAGGAGGACAGCCCGCGGAGGGAGAGTGGGACGGTGTGGGTGGATGGTTTTAGTAGGAACATGGGCCTCCACGGCGTCAGTAATTACCGTCTGAAGGAAGGACGAGGCGCGGATGATGTCGGGAGGCGCGGATGATGTCGTCAGGGTGGCTTTCGACCTGGGTGGAGATGGAGTCCCGGTAGGCATCCCAGTTGGCACGGCGATAGTCATGGACGACCTTGGAAACAAGAACTCCGAATGGTTGACTATGTAGAACATTTTACCACAAATATTGTTAAGTATGATGATTCTCGTCATAAAGAATTGGAAGATAAATGCGTTTATAAGAGCAGAATAAAAACAGATGAAACGAGTTAATTGCTTATCCAACACCTGCCTGTAGAGCTTCTAATTGTGAACTGAAATCAAATATGAAGAATTCAAATGATTTAGAGTCAAGCTCTCGACAGCAGTGTTGCTAGACACCACCGACAGATGGCACCCTGATACGCTGGCTGAGAAAGTGTGGCGGTTCTCATTTGCTTTACTAACACAGCAATCGGCAGTTACCTAATATTTGTAGCCGCACAAGTCTTATACTTCGCTTGTTTAAAATAGGAGATGTGATCCATTTTGATAAGTTTCATGAACATTGTACATGCGTGTTGCACTACTATTTGCACTTGACACGTTTTACTGTAGTATGAAAACAGCTATGAAATAACGAGAAATTAACAAAAAGAAATCGATAATATTATTTACATTACATTTGCACGTCTGTTATAGTTTTCATGTCTTGTTACAATTCCACGTGTCCTGTAATAATACAGTACACGCAAATAAACAAATAATAAAAGCATATTTCAGGGACTAGATACTTTACTATCTGTTGGTCCAGTCATATGCGTTACTGTTAGTACCATTCCAACAACTTCACGCGACTAAATGCGACGACTCATCAACACAACACTATGCGGCAATTTTCATCACATGTTAGTTCAAGTTAAAAATTCTTCGTTGATGCAGCTTCTGTTGTATGTTCCCCGTATTTACGTTTTTTTTATTTTTTCTTTATTTGATTTTGATTTACCCCCAAAGGGGGGGGGGGGGGGGGGGGGGACTGGCAGCAGCGTAATATGCCGCTTTGCTGCCTGCAGAAGAGTCTTAAAAACATAATGAGTACAGAGTACAGTATAAACAATAAAAACAGGCGATAAACCGGCTGTTTAAACCACATAGTAATTAGACAGGCACAATTCAAAAACCTGGTGACAGTCTTGTTTCTGTTTGCAAGAGTTAAAAAACACATCTAGTGACAGTATGGTATCTGTTCACAGCACATAAAAAAAAAAAAAAAAGCGGCACGTACAACACTTCAACACTGCACTATAAAGCAGGCACGAAGGCTGATTGGGGGGCGGGGGGGGGTGGACCCTTTCAAAAGAGAAGGCAGAAGGAGAGGATTAGCAAAAAGGGAGGAGCCAATGGAGGGAGAGGACACAGTAAAAGAGGGGGGAAGGGGGCATGGCGAATGCGAGAAGGAGTGGGGAAAGCAGTGAAGGGGAAAGCAAAAGTACTCGGGGGAGAGAAAGGAGTCAAAGAGAGGGTAGGTGGGCAAAAGGGAACAGGATGGAAGGGGAGGGGGTGAAGGAGACAAGGAAAAGGACAGTGGGAGAGCGGGAGGGGACAGCCAGAGTTGATAGGAGGGACAAATGGAGGGAGAGAGAGCGTCATCCAGGAGGGGGAGTTGACAGAAGCCACCTTGGGAAAAAAGATGTAGGGGTGAAGGGTAGGGGCGACACAAGGGTGGAGGCGCAGCAGCGGGCAGAGGTTGGAGAGAAGAGGAGCAACCAGGGGATGGGGGACATCAAGTCAGTGGGAGGTAAAGAGGCCTTGGATATGGTCAAGTAAAAGCAGCAGATGGGGGAAAAGAGAATCAAGTCATAGGGGATCCACGTGGAGGATGGGAGGCGTATACGGAAGGCGAGGCAAAGTGCATGGTGCTCGAGGATCTGGAGGCGACTTACAGATTATTTTTTTATTTTTTTTTTTTTGGGGGGGGGGGGGTTATTCAGGCGGGACTGGCATAACAGAGAATGGGACGGATTAAGGATTTGTACGTGTGGAGGGTGGTAGAGGGGTTCAATGCCCACGTCCAACCAGAGAGGAGTTTAAGGCTGTTGTGGGCTTTGGATTGGATAGGGCAGAGATGAGGGATCCAGGTAAGATGATGGTCAATGGTGAGTCCAAGGTAGGTGAGTGGGGGGGTTAAGAGACGGACAGGATGGGCAGAGATGGTAAGGGGAAAATCAAGGAGCCGGAAGGAGTGAGTGGTTTGACCTACAATGATTGCCTAGGCCATGCAAGGATTGATTTAGAGGAGCCACTGGCTACACTATGTGGCAAAAAGGTCAAGGTGATTCTGGAGAAGATGTTTGGACAGTTGAAGTAGGAGGGGCGGCAGGAGAGGAAGGAGGCATTCAGATGGATACAGATGATAGGAAGGGTGTAGGTCTGGAGTTTAAATGGGAGAGTGGGAGGCCAAACAGGGTCGTAGGCATTTTCGAGCTCTGGAGAGACAGAAATGACAGTGCGACGCGAATTAAACTGGAGGGAGAGGTGACGAGTGAAACGTGGAACTCGGTCGTCGGCAGAGGTGGAAGGTCGAAAGACAAACTGGGTGTTGGGAAGGAGGTGATGTTGGTGGAGGTGGTGACGGCTGTGCTGGGTAAGGATGGATTCCGAGAGCTTGCTGACTACGGAGGTGACACATTTAGGGTGATAGGAAAAGGCATCAGATAGAGGCTTTGTGGGTTTGGAGAACATAAGGATACGGGAGGTTTTCCACAGGTCGGGGTAGAAGCTGGTGGCAAGGATTACGTTGTAGAGTGTGGCGAGGACTGCAAGGATGGAGGGAGGGCAGTGTTTGACATGGCAGTAGGTAATGTGGTCACGGCCAGGGGTGGTGTTGCATTTAGTGTGGAGTGTGAGGCTGATGTCCAGTGTAGTGATGGGGTGTTAAGTTCTGATGGTGGTGTGTGTCCCAAGTAATGGAAGGTAGGAGCAAGGGGAGGAGCGGTGGTATCCAGACATTTGATGATGTTGGGGAGGGGGGAAAACCAAATTGTGGAACAACAGGAACCGAAAATCATTCGGATACGTGAGAGGCAAAGTGGTTGGCCTTACTGAGGTTGTCAGGAAAGGGACGGTCATCACGGAGGAGAAGGTAGTGCGGGGTAGAGCGGTTCCCAGTAAGGCAGTGGAAATCAGAACAGTACTTGGAAGAGATTATTGAGAGCACGGCATTGGGTTGTAGACAGGTCTGTCGCCAGGCACGGCGTTTCTTCGCAGTGAGCACGTTGCAGATACGTCATAATTGCCAGTGGCGGGTGAGTGTGTCTCGGTCACGAGTGTGCGGAGGAAGGATCGGTAGAGGCGACGAGATTTACAAAGGAGAAGGATGGTCTGTGAGGGCAGGGCTGGCCGGTGAGTTTGAATGGCTCTGGTAGGGATACAGGTGGTTACAGCGTCAGACGAGGTCCAGTGGAGGACAGCAGATCGTGAGATGTCATCGGGAGATTGGAGGGTAGGGTCATCGCGTTTGACCTGGGTGTGTACGGAGTATCGGTAGGCATCCCAGCTGGTGTGGGAGTAATCGTGGACAAGTTTAGATGGAACGTCAGGGGAGGAACAGGACGGGGACGGCGATCGTCACAGATAGTGAGGAGGACCGGGGCGTGGTTGCTGCCAGTTATGTCAGGGACTTCCGCAGTGATGTACCCAAGGAGGTTGGGAGAAACTAGGATCACGTCAGCAGGGGTGTGGGACTCTGGTCGGGTGTGATGGGGAGGGTAACCAGGTGTCCCTGTAGGGTGGTGAGAAAACGATGGAACCGCTGAAGTTCGTCAGGAACGCAGCTGTGGATATTGAGGTCTGCAGCAATCACACAGGTGGAAAGGTGCGGTCAATGTGGGCCAGGAAATCGTGTGTGTGCGGGGGGGGGGGGGGGGGCGGTTCAAGGGCGGATGTAGATGGTGGCACATGTGACGGTAAGGGTGGGGAAGAAGAGGCTGAGGGTGAGATGCTCTGAGGAGAGGCATATTTCTGTCGGCCAGACTGTAACTTAAGGCATTTCTCACTTTCAGAGAGCTGAGGCATATAGTGTCAAAAGCGCAGTTCCTTTGGTTTAGCGAACATGAAACTTACCAAAATACTTCACATCTCTGAGTTTTAAACAAGCAAAGTATAAGACTCGCGTGGCTAGAAATATTGGGGTGCTGCCGACTGCTGCGTGCTGTAAGCAAAACAAATGAGAGACCCGCCACACTTCCTCAGGAATAGTATCTTGCTACCATATGTCGGTGACATCTTGCAACACTGTGTTGCAGAGCTGCATGCTAAAAAATTCAATTTCTGTTAGCAATTCGTTCTGCAGGCAGACGCTGCAAGTAATAAACAATACCTTTGCTCCAAGTGTTTTTGGTCTGCTGCTATAAATGCATATTTCTTCCAATTATTTATGACGAGAATACTTCAGAGCTAGCAGTATTTGTGGTAGAGTCTTCTATATATAGGACTATTTATCACATTTCCTTTCGGCTGGGTATGACATCCACCCCAGACCTATGCCCTGCCTATCAATTTTGTTTGTCTGGTCACTGCCTTCCTCTCATGCCATCCTGCCTATGTCACCCTCCATGATACCAACACCCGTATCTTTTACCCCACTGCTGGCATCCCCCACGGCTCAGTCCTCTCCCCTCTCCTCTATCTCTAGCACACCGCAGATATGCCCAAGCCACCCCCACCTGTTCACCTGCTCCAATATGCTGATGACACCACCTTCCTGGCTCTCTATCCCACCCTTCAATGGTAACAACACACCCTCCAAACCCACACTGACCAGTTCACCACCTGGTGCAACCAGTGTTTCCATTGTATCAACCCCTCCAAAACCCAGGCCGCACCACTCGCTACTTCCATCTCCACAATTTCAACCTAATCGTTCATGGTCATCTCATCCAGCTCAGCCTCACCCTGAGATAGCTTGGCCTCACCTTGACCACCACCTCACCTAGACCCCCCATCTCCCGAACATCCAGCAGAAAGCCCATTCCCACCTCTGTCTTCTGAAACTCCTGTCTGGCCGGAAATGGGGTATCACCCTTCCACCATCCCCCACACCTACAAATCCCTCATCCGTGCTATCCCCTGTCATCCCAGCGCTACCTGGATCTCCTATCCTCCCACTTTTGTAAGGCTCTCCAAATTCTAGAACACCACACGCTCCGCATTGCCTTCCGTATCTGCCTTCTGTCCCCACACAACTCCTGTATGACTTCATCCCCTTCCCACACCTCCTCCTTTTCCTCCAACATCTCTGCATCCTTTACACTGTCCGCAGGCTCGATGCTCCCTACCCCCTGGTGTCCTCTGTCCCCTCCACCCCCCGCGCATTGCCGCACCTCTTTTGCTATATCCCTACCTCTCTTCACCTCCACACACTCCGGCTTGGTGAGGATGTGTGGAAGGGGAAGAAGGGGGTAGGAGAAGTATGAGAAAGGGAGGAGAGGAAGCCTTGATGATGTGGAATGGGTAGGGTGGGTTTAAAGTTGGTAGGAGGGGTAACTATCTGGACACAGTTCATAATTTGGGAGGGTAAAACAGTTGAAGTTACTCTGGGGAAGTATGTGGAGGGTGTGTAGGGTAGGGTTGGTGGGATGTGTTGGTAGAGGTGCAGCAGCACACTATGGTTGGAAAGTGTATGAGAAACTATAGGATTATTTGAGTAAAGTTTGCAGATGGTGTAGTTTGTTCAGGGTTGATCTGTGTGAGTGAGAAGAGGTGGGAGTTTGATGAGTTGGTAAGGGATCCGTGTCAGAGAAGGTAGAAAGAAGCAAGGTTGAGGGCACGGAGTTCGAGGATATGAAGGAACTTACAGAACTCGGGCAGCAAGTATCTGTGTAACATTTGCTTGGTAAAGGATAGGTTGGATTAGGGTTTTGTATGCGTGAAGGACAGTGGAGGGCTGCAATCTCCATGTTTGGCCAATTAGTACTCTCAGTCTATCGCACACTTTCTGTTGGATGGTTAGTAGATAAGATTTCCACAGTAAAATAATGGAGCTGACAGACATTATTGATTAATGAAGAAGATAACTGTATAAAAACGAATGTGTGTAACTATATTGACAATCTAATTTTGAACTAGGCAACATAGGGAACTGCGTATATTGTGAAATTCATGATGCTGCAGCTGGCAATGAGAGCTTAGCAGAAAGAGCAGTATTTCAGTGAGGTTCAGTTCATATAACGCTGCATTATTGGGTCTGTATGTTATCTGAAAACTTATATTTGTGTTCTGAGGAATTATGAGCTTAAAGAGGTAATACTGGAATGAAGAAAAGTAATCTTGCTGGTTAGCTGATTACTGTGGTGCTAGAGTGATGTGAATATCCTGACGGGCCAACTATTTGGTAACAATTTGTGAGGATTTATTTTTCTGGTTGAATGAGAGTAGTTCTCATAGTTGAGTGGAGAAGTAGGGCAAGGATTTGGTACAACTTCTATTCCCTTAATTTTGAATTGAGTAGTAATTAAGTTACGTGATGGTGACTATTTTTTTTTCATAATATAATGATTAGTAAATCTACACTACTGCAAATCTTGAGTTTTAGCTAGAGGTAATGTCCATATTTTGGAGATTAAGGTGATAGGAGTCCACAAGTGAAGTGAATTTCAAACCAGGACTTGGCATTTAAGTGATTTTGCAAATGGGAAAGAAACCCAAAGCTTTCAAGTTTAACCAGATTCAGACAGAGTTATAAACTAGAGTAACATTTTGCAGTGTAATGTATACTTGATTTTAAAATTTTTACTAGTCCCCACCTTTTGTACTACAGTCAATTTAATGCCAGTATTTATTTACAAAGTAATGAGCATTATTTTCTATAAGTGTGAAACATTTTTTCCTTATACTTAATTAGAAGTAAAAGTGAGTGTACTAAAATATGGTAATTTGTCTTACTTTTTTGTGTACTGTGGCTGAGAAGAACCACCTCCAAGGAAACTGATAGCAGTGCATTTCCTTAATAAGTGCCACTTGGACCTGTTGAAGGAATGAACATCTTGGTGAAAAAATGTGTTACAACTCTGTAAAAGAGTGAAAGTGCTTTTGCAAAATACTAAACATTGAAATTTTCTGTCTGAAAATTAACTGCAATGTGCAGTGCAATTTAACTTTTGCCAACCCATGATGATTTATTGTTTGAAGCAGGACTGAACTTGTACAAAGTGATATGTGTTTTAGAATGTAAACTTTGTTTATCCAAAAAGGACATTACTTACAATGAAGACCTCTAATTTTTATTAAAAATATAACTAATGGATATTTTGTGCCATTGTATAACACTGTATGTAAATATTTTGTTTGGGGATTTTCAAATGGCCAGTTCATATAACTACAAATTTGAAAAACATATGTATTGTAATTTTGATAAGGAGATTTCTGATGTAATATTCTTTTGTGTGTCGATTGTTAAACCCACTTTCTGAGGTCAGTTGCGGTTATTGAACTGCCCAGTTAGCTCCTTCATGTCTCAAAGAATTGGTGAATTTTGGAACACCTTATATACGTTGAAAAGACATTGTTCATATAACAATCGGATTTCGTTTACCACAATGCTTGAATAGTCTATAATATAATCCTGAAAAAGAGGGGGACACATTATTGTACAGCCGTGCTCCTCAAATGTGGCCTGTGGTTCTCAGTCGTATTTTATATTAATATGTGTATAGCAGTTAACAGCCCAATCCTACAACGTCAACAAGTGCTATGATCTAATTAACAGTGCAATGTTCTCTCTGTAACAAATAAAAATACTTAGAGAGAGAGTGTGTTATTTTAAGATGTGCTTAATTTTAATTAATGTTTGTAAATTCGAGCACGGGCTTAGTAAAGGTGGCCTCTTACCTCAGGGGAAGATGAGAGAGGGAGAATGTTTTATTGCCAGCCAGTACTCAAAGCTCAAGGATGTGTGCAGCTCATACCAATGAGTTGCTATGGTATAATTTTCAAATGGAAGAAACATTGATTTGTAAATGTGTACATAATTGTAACTACGAATATGAAAGTAAATGAAGGCTTTTGCAATGCAATGCAATGCAGTGAGAAGAAAGAAAATTAGTTCAAAGAACAGTACACACAAAGTTTTCCAAATGGTGCTGGCTTTCAACAGTAAGCCGTCAGCCCCCAACCTGCTGCAGCTAGTCTACTGGGAGCTCGTGACATACTAATTTTTGTAGGTTGCCAGTTAATAATAAGATTGGTACATATGCAGCCCTGATGATTGCTCCACAGTACCTACACTGGCTCTCGAGCAGCTAAGTTCGATTGCCGCTGTCACAGAGGATCAGTACCGTAAGCCGTGCTGTTATTTATTTCGGCAGTATACAGGATGGACAATAATAAAACTGACGAACTGCACGGGTGGATTCCTGACTGGAATTGGAGGAAAAAAGGTTCTACGAACGTGTGTCCTGAAATGGACAGTGTGCCTGTAATGACAAGAAATCCTTCTGGAACACAGTGCAGAGCTGCACAACATCCACATCACAACAGATGTTCAAAATGGCCTCCACGGGGTGCAGGGGACGAATTCACATGTCGCACTGTGTACTGCCACACCCTTTCGCGCGTTCCGGCCTCTCTCCGAATCGTGTCACGAGCATCATGAACGTGCTGTCAAAGTGTCTGTTCGACAGGAACTGGTGCAGCATACACAATGGTTTTCAGATACCCCCAGGGGTAAAAATCCAGGAGGTTTAAGTCCAGTGATAAAGTAGGAAATGCTACGAGGCCTCCGTGTCCCATTCCCATTCAGTGTCTGGGGAGGATGCTGTGCAGATGTGAGCAAACTGTAATGCGGAAGTATGGCGGTACTCCATCGTGCAGAAACTACAGAACCTGTCGTACAGTTAAAGGCACATTCTCAAGCAATCCATCCAGAGCATTTTTGAGAAAGTCCAGGTACATTCCTCTGTTGAGGCATTGAGAAATAAAAACTGGTCCAAGTATGTGGTCACCAAGAATCAATTCTCAAATGATGATTCTCAATCATTGCTGTTGAACCACTTCAACAATTCACCGAGAATTTTCTGTAGCCCACACATGGTGACTATGTAGATTAATTAATGATGCCACTTTTGATAAAGGTTGCTTCATCAGTAAAGAAGACTGCTGAAGGAAATCCCATAATTGCGGTGATCTGACGCAACAACCATCAACCAAATCCTTCCCACAGGGGGAAATCCACTGTTGACAATCCTTTCACTCACTGCAGGTGATAGGGATAATAGGGGTTGTCATGCAGGATACACATAATTGTACTTTGGTTTAAACGGTGTTGGTGGGCCACTTGCCTGGAGCTTGTATTAGGGTTTGTCTCAGTGTCCCGTAGAACCCAGTCATCCAAATCTGATGAACACACATGCCACTACCTCCCTGTATGTTAATCTGTCTGAGAGGGCCCATCATCACACAAATTCCCAAAAAGGTCTTGAAATGTTGTGTGATGTGGTTGGTGTCTGTGAGGACACTTTGTTTGGTACAGTCGTGCTGCCTCTGGACCACCTCAGCTTGTTCTCGACATAAATACCAAACTACTCTGCTGCTTACAGTTCTCTGCATCAATCGTGCTGCCTGGAACACACAAGGAACACATGGCATGTGGACACAGGAACTTTCATTCATCAGCACAATTTATCATGTCAATAATGCATTTCCAGACACATGTTCATATGACCTCTCTTCCTCCATTTCAGTCAGGAACCTGTCCCTGCAGTGTATCAGTTTTAGAAGTGTTCAACCTGTATAATACAAGTTTGTGAAATGAATGCACAAGCAGCTGCAGTGTTATTTCCCTGCATTTACATACTTTTATCTAGTTTCAACAGTTAATTGCTGAAGAAGCATTAAATATCTAATAAAACTACTGTCCTGAATATACTTGAGCGGATGATTGCTGTCATCTGTCTTTGCTGATGTATTCACTCACATGGCAATGTTGTATTGGTTGTCTGCATATCACCAAGACCCGGCAGAAACTGCTTAACACAGTATCACCTTTACATGGTACAATATATTCCGAAGCATACTGAGATACTGAGCAAGAGTCAATATTACTAAAGCTCTGCCAACTCCTTCAATACTCAAATATTGTGCAAAGTGTCAAAACCACTCTCAGGTGGTCAATACAAGTATTGCATAATAAATATTGACTGTGTGAGAGCATTTATCAGTGAAAAATTCACACCTACTGAAGGAAAAAAAAAACTGTTGTCATTTTTGGCATTATTGGGTATTTAGAAAGAAAAGCCTCAATATATCAGGTAAATAGGCTCAATACAGTGTGTTTCACAAGTCCTGTTATATACTTCCAGGTGCTCTGGAGGAGACAAGTAGATGAAGTTTTGACAAATAACCCATGCTGAGAAATGTACCATTTGGACACAAAGTAAGTTTGCTGGTCCTAACTTACTTTGAATGAGATATGATTGGTGTATTATGGGGCTAAATGGTGAGATCATAAGCACCCTTACTTTTTCAAGCCTCTACTTAACATATGTAGGCTACATCACTCCACTGTTACAGAGAAACTGATTGTATTTCAGGAATAATCTGGAGACAGGCATAAGAATTCCAGATGTGATGGTTAATATTTGTGGCATCCATACAATGTAGGAAAAATGAAACTATAAACCATTTGTGTTTATTTATTTAGCTGATATGTGGATCAGATCCAAGTACATATTTCATATGCCAGTTATACACAATAACAATCACATATTCTAGCTAATTATCACAGGAGTGACTTTATACACTATAGCTTCATACATAATTACATATTTTTTACCTACTCTGCAGTCTATTTACACACATTGTATTTCAATTCACAATACATAAGAACATATCTTGAATTTACTGCCCATCTCAATATGCACATTTTAGTTTTATCTGGGAAGTTTTCCTGTAAAAAGTTCTTTGGCTGAGATCAAGTACTTAACCCATGTTATCTGCTGCAAAGAGTTGATCCGCTGTAGAAAACAAGAATAAACAAAGGCTCTGGTGTTACAAATACTGACAAGTAGGTAGTAATGCCCACATTAATTCATGCCACACACAGTCTTGAGTTTCTGTCTTACTTATTTCCAGGTAAACTGTACAAAGTTGGCACAATGTGTGCCTTTTAGAATTGATTTACTAAACTGATCAGCACAGGTGCCACATAGATACTTCAAGCACAACTGGGAGTACAACAGTGATTCCTCAAGGGTCTTATGTACACTTTGCAACAATAACACAATAGTGAAAAACAGAAAATTAAAGAATTGCAATGAATTTTGTACATTAAATAACATATTAATTTTGTTGCAGAGTAGTCTCATTCACAATGAAAATAGACATGTAAATATAACAACCCAGAACATAGTGGAAGAATGGCTAGTTCGAGCTCACGAGCGAACCTTCATCGACTTCCTTGCTGCAACAGAGGAGGCTATCAATTATATTCAATGCCTGGATGCCAATTTGTGATTAAATTGTATAAGAATACCAATGTATGCCATACAATAGAGAAATAAACAGTCACTTAAGGTATAAGGAATATATTCTGTAGCTTTACATCATGATCACATTTTCCAAAGTGTATCATTACTGATATTGCCCATATTTGGCAATCCTTAGGATTGTTGTTGACTTGCTATTAGCTGTTCTATTAATTAATGTGACTGAAACTGCTGGTAACAAACCTTAATGAACCAGTAACGGCATAGCTGTTATGTTTCATACTACGCTGTGTGCCTATTTCCAATTTCTTTTTGCATATGGTATGTATTCATTGACAAAATAGAAAGGTATCCTTACAAGGAATGGTTTTATTTTTGTTTACACTTCGCTCACAAGCTGGTATTTGGAACATGAAATGAACTGTACAGTTTTATTGGCTTCTTCTGAAGCTAAGCCATGTTATGTGAAAGAAACCTTAAATTTATGCAGTTTCTGCTAGGATGGTTATGTATAACTTCATTTTTATTGAACTTGTTTCTATGTTCCTATGCAAACAATAGTATTTTGAGAACATAAATATTGCAGAAAGTTGAAATTTTAATTTTTTCAACTGTTGCCTACAGCTGTTTGATCTTCTTGCATTGGTGGTCATTCTAATGGTTACATTTTTCAGTTTGAATATTTCTTTTGCATCACTTGACTGACCTCATATTTCAATTCCATAGGTCACGATAACATCAACAGCATTCACATAGCATCATCAGTTACTAGCTGTTTATTGTTTTCAAGAACAAATATAGCTGAACTCAGTTTGCTTGTTATGATACCGATTAAGTCTTTCCACAGTAAACTGTTATCCATGGTGAGGCCTAAGAATTTTGTTTTTTGAAGCATACTTGTTACTGAGATGACTCCGGTAGTCTTCTTCTGTTGTCCTCAAACATTGTTTTAGTTTTCTCTTTACTGAGAATTAGTCTATTGATTCCAAGTCACTGCGTTATAGAATCAAATATCATTTTGCTTTTTGTTATGGCATCAACTAAAATGCGGCACTGGTTATGCTGGTGGTACCACCTGCAAATACAATAATGTCACTTTCAGTATTAAGAGCTAAGTATGTTTATCTCTGCATATTTATCTCAGAAACATTAGGGATCCTAATACGCTGCCTTGTGGTACGGAATGACTCATTTGTTAAAATCCAAGTAATTATTGTTATTGTTCTAATTGTGTTTCTACTGTTTTCTATTTTGCAGGTATCACTTAACAGTACTAAGAGCTGTTCCTCTAATCCCAAATTAATGAAGTCTCCTTACTGAAACATTGTGATCAAATAGATCAAAAGCTTTCCGCAAGTCACACAGTAGTCATAAAATATATCATGAGGATTTTGCCAATGATTTAATCCCTGTGAATGATTTACACATTCAAATACACAGAAACTATTGATTTTCCTTTCTGCCGTTCAAATCATCTGCTATTTATGATGCCATTCTTTTCTTCTTCAAAATATGGCATAAATCTGAATTACTTTATTTTCTCAGGAACTTTTGAGAAAATGGTCTGCGGTTGACACAGCACATTGGATCTCTATTTTTGTATAGTGGCAAGTCTATGGCTAATATCATTCTATCCAGAAAACTGCCTTTTATCAGAGATGAATAAACTATGTGGCAATGCTTTAAATCTCTTGATCTGTCGTAGGATAGAAATCACATGAGTTCATTGAGGAGTGCTTTAATTCCTGCAGGGGATCAATTTTGTCATTTTGTGTACATCTGTCATATGTTCGTAAAACATGTATTGACAATGCTACTAACAGCTATGAGACCTTCTGATACTCTGTTAATTACTTTTAGCTAAGATCCTACAGACCCCAGCGTATTTTTTATTGTGTATTACAAAGAGTATGTTAGCAACAGTTTATTGAAAATAGTGTATATTAAGTTGGTAACACTGCCTACACATATGCGATGTTAACTCAAACATTTGCATTGTTGTTGTGGCAGTGTAAAGCTGTAAAGATTGTTGAATGTCCATAGGGTCTACATTACAGTGTAAAGCTATAAAGATTTTTGAATGTCCATAGTGTTTACATTACCCCAGAGTGCATTCCGTGTAGCTCATTCATGCATATTGAAAATAATAAATTGGTAAGTATACAATATTGAAATATATATTGAATGTAACTTATAACTGTTTCCTTTCAATGTTGCCCTATTTTTTTTTCAGTTACAATGAGTAAATGGACTCGTTACAGATGACGATCTACATAATACATTTATGGACGAGTTGGACCACGAAGACGATTCATTTGGAGGCATAGATTCTGATGAAGATCCTGATTTTGTCAAAATACAGGAACTATTAGGTGCGGAAGAGGGTGGAGAAGAGGACGATGATACCCATGCTAGTTCTTCCAATGCAAACATCGTTCCATCCTTCTAAGTAAGAATGGCTGTAAGTGGTCTTCAACTGTACCATCTAAAACAGGAAGAATTAAATCCAGAAATTTAGTTACTCACCTCCCAAGACCAAAGGATCAAACAAGATCTATTTCTAGTCCAATTGAAGCATGGCAGTTATTAGTGACAGATGAAATGCTAGACAAGATTGTTACTTACACAAACACCAAAATTACTTGCAAATGTTCTTCAACTGGAAATGCGGAAAGTTATCATAACACTACAAAAATTCTGTAGATCTAAGAGCTGCCATTGGACTCTCGTATCTCTGTGGCGTAAACAAGGCAGCTCACACCAGTGTAGAAGAACTCTGGTCTGCTAAATTTGGCAATGCCGTTTCACGATACAACATCACCAAGGGGATTTCAGTCTTCGACTAGTTGCCTAAGATTTGATGACAAAGCAACCAGCATGCAAAGAAAACAAGAAGAAATATTTTCACCCATTTGGTACATCTGGACTAAATTTATTGACAACTGCAAGTCCCTATAGACCCTTTTCGATTACTGCACAACAGACAAGCAGCTAATGGGCTTCCATGGCAGATGCCCATTCAGAATATACATGTCTTCGAAATCGGCAAATATGGAATTAAGATTTTGATGTTCAATGATTGCAAGTCTTAGTACATGCCAAACGCTATTCCAAGCATTGGCAAAGAAGTAACAGAAAAAATGAAGCTGTCCCATCTTATTATGTGAGAAAGTTATCAAAACCCATTCATTCATAGTATTAATAGGAACCTAACTGCTGACAACTGGTTTTTGTCAGTTCCTCTTTATCAGACAATGACTGAAAACTTTGGTTTGACGATGTTGGGAACTGTAAGAAAAAATAAACCCGTAATACCACAATCACTTTTAAGTTCTTAAAATGTAAGAAAACCACAATTTGCTTTTGATGTGAATAAGTCGCTACTGTCATATGTCCCAAAGAGGAATAAAGTTGTTCTCTTGCTGTATACCATGCTCTACTCAAACATCAACAAAACAACAGGAAAACCTGAAATGATAATTTCATACAATAAAACAAAAGGTGTTACTGACACTTTTGATCAGCTATGCAAAACTTACACCACTGCACATGCAACAAGAAGATGGCCTATGTGGGTTTTCTGTGGCATTCTCAGTCAAAGTGGGAGAAACGCCATGATTCTCTTTACCCTTTCCAGCACTGACGTAAAGAAGCCACGAAGGAAATTTCTGCATGAACTGGCATGGAACTTAATTGCACCTCACCTAAGGGCTACATTGGATTATACCTACACAATGAAGGAATGTGAAGAGAACTCTAGAAGCAATACTGAAAATAGATACTGTGGCACCAGACGGACCAGAACCTCTAACCAGCAAACTGAGATGTTCACTACTTTCAAAGAAAAGGAACAGAAAAACAAAAATGTTGCTAAGATTGTAAAAGGGAAATTAACTAAATAAAGTCAAGTAAGACATTGTGTTGCATTATACACATTCAGATATGAGAAAGTTAAACATAAAGAAATACAAAATGTTATTTATTAACAATACTACACTCATTTTATATACATCATGTGTTACTCGTTGTTGTAATAATAAAAAAACACTAAAGGTAACTAAATAGTATTTACAACGTCCCATATACATAAGACAGTCCAATATATATATTAATGAGCTTCAAATGCATGGTATATGATAACATTTTACTGGGGTCCTGTGGACCCCAGTGTGAGGTGCAAGGTAATTCAATTCAAGTGCGCAGTGCAAGGGTTAATTATCTTTCACATACTCCTGACTTGTTTGAAGACAGTAATCTGGTTTCCCACATTTTTTGCAGCTTTTAGCTTCTTAGCCGGCCGAAATGGCCGTGCGGTTAAAGGCGCTGCAGTCTGGAACCGCAAGACCGCTACGGTCGCAGGTTCGAATCCTGCCTCAGGCATGGATGTTTGTGATGTCCTTTGGTTAGTTAGGTTTAACTAGTTCTAAGTTCTAGGAGACTAATGACCTCAGCAGTTGCGTCCCATAGTGCTCAGAGCCATTTGAACCATTTTTTTAGTTTCTTATTTTGTCTTCTTGTAACCTTTATAGTATTAAAGGGATAGGCCGGTATTACAATATCAAATTACTTTGTCAAAGATTTGATCAAAGAGGTGATCAAATATTCATCAAATATATTTGACAAAGATCTTTGACACGGCACTAAAAAAAAGTTACTACGCTGTCGTCACATTTTTTGTCAAAGTTCAAGATGGCTGACAACAACAACAACTTGTTATTAACCGCAACAGTTGCACGTACCACAATTGCACTGTGTGCACACGTGATACAGATGTGGGTGAAAAAAAGGAAACGTACCTGGGTGAAGCCGTGTGTTTCACGGCGAGACGATAGAAGCATTCGACAAAACTTGTTATTTGAGCTTATAGTGGAGGATGTCAAGTCGTACATCAATTACTTAAGAATGGTTGAGCATACATTTCAGTATGTGCTCAGTGAAGTGATTCCTCATATCTGAAAGTGCAATACTCACTTAAGAACTGCTATATCTGCAGAAGACAGGCTCACTGTAACACTCCGATTCCTTGCTACAGGAGACAGTTACTCTAGCTTACAGTACAGCACTCGAATTCCACAGTACACAGTAAGTAAAATAATAACTGAAACGTGTGAAGCAACATATAAAGCACCAAAGGGCCAAGCTCTGAAGGCAAATAAATGTTCAATACACTTTATGTTCATTAAGATCAATTTTTATTTCATTTTATTTTATTAACACAGCATGTACCAATTGGTGTCCGAAACTACAAAATTAATAGAGATGTATGAGGCCGATTAGGTGTTTTACAACATGAGGCATCCTGAGTACAAAAATAAATTAAGAAGATTGGAGAGCTACAAAAAAATTATACGGTATTCTCTTCTATACCAGCCTGCTGCAAGGCAGCCTGGATATACCCAGAGGTGGATGGTCGTGCTTGTTGTGTTGTCAAATGCAGCAAATCCCACCTGTCCATCAAATACCACTGCAAACCGTGACTTGCGGCAGTTGTAAATATCTTACTACCCACATTATCCATCTCACGCAGTTCAGCTGCGATGTGGGTGGCAAGGGCACTGTATTGGTCTCCTCGGACAGGCTGGGGCACAGTTCCGGCCATATCAGCCACAGCCTTCAATGTCCTGGTAGCCTCCACAATGACATCTGTTGTGCCTTTCCTTCTTTTTGTGGGAGGCCGCTCTTGATGCTGGGGCTGTGGCTGTGGCTCATGGCATGCAACAGAAGGCTCTCGCATCTCGTGCTATAAAATAAGAGATGAAAGCCATTAGTTACATACTTGCTTGCACATACATAAATCTTATTTACAGGTACCCACAAGCAGAGAAAGGTGGGGGCAAATGGCAGAGGATTTTGAGACAAATTGGAACTGTTATAATACTATAGGAGCAATGGATGGAAAGCATATTCGTACTAAATGCCCACAAGCTACTGGATCTCACTTTTTCAATTACAAATCCTTCAACAGTATCGTTTTATTTGCCATGGTAGATGCTTCCTACAAATTTTTCTATGTTGATGTAGGAACTAATGGGCACGTTGGTGATGCCAGAGTGTTTTCAAAAAGCAAACTACGGGAGTCTCTCATTGACTGATCTATTCAAAACATTCCTGAAGGCAGGAAGCTTGCGAACACACACATTACAACTCCAATGGTTGTACTGGCAGACGATGCTTCTCTGAGTATGCTTCAAGGTGCTGCAGTGAACAAATTAACGCTAATCATTTGTATAACATGTGAACTTTACTTGCATAAATAAAAAGAAAGAAATACGTCGAGACGTACTTTTGATTTCTCGTAGGAGTAACTTGTGCTGAGGCCATTAATTTTCTTTTTATTGTAGTCAGCTGTACACCCAGGCCGTATGTCACGGCTAATAACCTCCGCAATATTTTTGTAGATCTCCAATCTTCGTAATCTATTTTTATATTCAGGGTGCCTCACATTGTAAATCACCTTATCAGCTTCATGTTGCTGTTGTGGTCTTCAGTCCTGAGACTGGTTTTATGCAGCTCTCCATGCTACTCTGTCCTGTGCAAGCTTCTTCACCTCCCAGTACCTACTGCAACCTACATCCTATTGAAACTGCTTAGTGTATTCATCTCTCGGTCTCCCTCTATGATTTTTACCCTCCACGCTGCCCTCCAGTACTAAATTGGTGATCCCTTGATGCCTCAGAACATGTCCTACCAACTGGTCCCTTCTTGTGGTCAAGTTGTGCCACAAACTTCTCTTCTCCCCAATCCTATTCAATATTTCCTCATTAGTTATGTGATCTACCCATTTAATCTTCAGCATTCATCTGTAGCACCACATTTCGAAAGCTTCTATTCTCTTCTTGTCCAAACTATTTATCGTCCATGTTTCATTCCATACATGGCTACACTCCATACAAATACTTTCAGAAACGACTTCCTGACACTTAAATCTATACTCGATGTTAACGAATTTCTCTTCTTCAGAAACGCTTTCCTTGCCATTGCCAGTCTACATTTTACACCCTCCCTACTTCAACCATCATCAGTTATTTTGCTCCCCAAATAGCAAAATTACTTTAAGTGTCTCATTCCTAATCTAATTCCCTCAGCTTCATACATCTCTCTTAATTCTGTGGTAGATGCCACACACCAATTGTATTTTCCCGTCATGTTTACAAACGCACTACAGATGACAGATCGCTGCACCGAAGCTAGGCGCTCCACGTGGTAACATATCACATTGCAGTGAACAGAAGACAAGCGACTTCTTTGATCAAATCTATAGTGAGGCCCTAGATTTGATCAAATATTTGACAACATTTGACAAAGTTCCCTATTACACCATCAAATTTCGTTTACAAAGATATTTGACAAAGATATTGGACAAAGAAATTAGATAGTGTAATACCAGCCTGTGTGCTAATACCACAAAGATGTTTTAGCTTTTAAATAAATATGAAATCCATGACTGAGTATTCTTGCTTATGCTAGCAAAACCCTTAACAATATTATGTAAACCATGTGTTCTAAGAAGTAACCACAACACAAGTATCAACAAATGGAGAATAAACGATTGTAGTTTTCAGCCTGAATGAGGTTCTGGCACGGCTCTCCACACTTGTCTGCTCCGTGGAAGCCCCTTCATCACCACAAAACTACTGCAACCTCCATCCATTTGAACCTGCTTACTGCAGTAAAGCCTCAGTCTCTCCCTCTCCCTACAATTTTTACTTCCAACACTTCCTCGAATAACCGAATGTCTTACTGTGTGTCCCATTAACTAATTGTTTCTTCTAGTCAGGTTTTGCCAAAAGTTTCTTTCTTTTCCCTAGTTCGTTTCAGTATCTCCTCATTAGTTGTTCGGTATACCCACCAAATCTTCAGTATTCTTTTGTATCACGACATTTAAAATGCTTATGTTCCATCATCCACATTACACATCTGTAAAAAGGAACAACCCAGACAATCAGAAAAGACTTCTTGACATTTAAATTTACATAAAATATTAACAAATGCATCATTTTGAAAAATTCTTGCATTGCTAAATCCAGTGAGCATTTTATATCCCCTCCACCTTGGTCTGCACAAATAATAGAACTTGTCTAATATTTTTAGTGCCTCAAACAATGGAACAATTGTTATTTTTAGTGCCTCAGTTTCTAATCAAATTCCCTCAGCACCGCCTAATTTAATTCAACTACATGCCAATACACTTGCTTTACTTTTGATGACATTCATCTTATAATGTCTTTTTAATACACTATTTGTTCTGTATAACTTCTAAGGGCACTGCTAGCTTTTATGTTATGATGTAGTGATATTGTACTCTTTTCTTACAGCTGGCTCTGGAATTTTTGAGGCTGAAAGCCCATTTTTTTCCTGGAAGTGGTGGTGTTTTGCTGTATAATGTCAAAAATGCTGCAGCACTACTGCTTATATACTAAGTCAGAGTGGATGTAAGGCCCTTGTAGGACTTCAGCACAGAGCAGACAACCACAGTTGTGTTGCTGAGAAAATAGTATGCAGAATTTGCTAGAAACGATGATTAAGAGTCGAAAGTGTTACTTCAGTTCATAGGAGATAAGTGTTTGAGTAATTCAGTTAATTCATGTAAAGGTGTGTGGGATTACTTTTGATATTTACTGTACTGTGTTTCTGAATCAGTAACTTTTGTGCATAGTGAAAATGAACAGTATATGAAGATTACCATCTTCATGTGTCCTTTCGGACATGTCTGAAAGAACAGATACCATTTTCGTATAGTTAAGGCTAACCGGCCATTGACCTCCTCCTCCTGTGCTGGATGCACACGCACTGCCCGAACTCTTTCGGGACTCGGTAAGATTGTATGCCACGAGTAATGAGTTTAATGGGCAAGGGCACTACAAATGAAGTGTGTGGACGTTAAGCTGGGAATGTGGGTCTCACGGGGAATGTGCAAGGGATAAATCCCTGCAGTCCCACTATCCTCTGTGCCTTCGATGGCTCAGATGGATAGAGCATCTGCCATGTCAGCAAAAGTTCCCTGTTTCGAGTCCCGGTTGCGGCACACATTTTCACCTGTCCCCGCTGGTGTATATCAACGCCTGTCGACAGCTTAGGGTCTCGATTTAGTTATTATTTCAAAATGAACAGTTTTCAATTATCAGTAATTGGAAGTTACATTAAGGTGCAAAGACTGTTGTAATGGATAATTTTGAATGTAGATGAAATAAGCTTCACTGTTTAACACAGGACTGGACGAGCTTAGCCATTGTTACAGAAGCATGTTAAATGCTAAAGTCACAATATGACAAAGAAATATGACTTCTACTGTTTTTATTTCAAAGTAACATGTTCAATTTTTCAACTGAATAAGTCATATATGAAATGATATCTGTAAATGTCCTTGTCACCGTTACTGTTCTCGCAAGAGTTACTGTCGTGGCAAGAGTCACATTCAATTTAGGGGAGCCTTCTTATGGCTGCACAATCTCGTGCACATATAACTGATCACCAGATGCACATCTTCGGGTCTAGTGCAGCAGGGGATACAACCCGTCGGCTTTGGACAATGACGTCACAAGTCGCCAGAGAGCAGTTTACCATTTTCGCTTTTGCTGTTATGTTTCAGTTTCGTTTTTTTACTGATTGCTTAATAAAGTGGATCTGTTTATTCTATCTCGTGAGATTTTTTTTTTTTAAAAGCCAAAAAACACTTATCAGCCACTGAAGGGAGCTACAACACTAAGAAGAATCGCTTCTCGATTGGCCACTTGTGACGTCATTGTCCAAAGCCGACGGGTTGTATCCCCTGCTACACTAGTCCCACATCTTCTGTGTGTTCACATTTCCACTTAGGTGAAATGTCAATTCATCACTGAAGAAATCACAATCCGGAAAATTCTCACCATCATGGAACAGCATTTTGTTTGCAATGTTAGCATATAAACCCCAGTCTGAGGAGTATAGAGCTTGTAACAACTGCAAATGATAAGGCTATAGTTGTAAGTGTCTCGTTAGAAGTTTCCACACAGACTTCACTGGAACTGTTAATTCAACACCAGCCTTCCACACTGACGTTTTGGGGCTACATCTACATCTACATTTATACTTCCCAAGCCACCCAACGGTGTGTGGCGGAGGGCACTTAACGTGCCACTGTCATTACTTACCTTTCCTGTTCCAGTCGCGTATGGTTCGCGGGAAGAATGACTGCAGGAAAGCCTCCGTGCGCGCTCTAATCTCTCTAATTTTACATTCGTGATCTCCTCGGGAGGTATAAGTAGGGGGAAGCAATATATTCGATACCTCATCCAGAAACGCACCCTCTCGAAACCTGGGCAGCAAGCTACACCACGATGCAGAGCGCCTCTCTTGCAGAGTCTGCCACTTGAGTTTGTTAAACATCTCTGTATGGAAGACTCTCTCACTGATTCACATTGCTCCGCAGTCACTCTTCGTTGTCCCACACTCTTCCCTTTGCAAAGACATTTGCTGTCTTCAAACTAATGCCATCTACAGATATCATCTGGAGGATTACAATAGAACTTACACCATATGCTCAAAAGTACCAGGACACCTGGCTGAAAATGACTTATAAGTTCGTGGTGCCCTCTATCGGTAATGCTGGAATCCAATATGGCGATGGCCCACCTTTAGCCTTGATGACAGCTTCCATTCTTACAGGCATATATTTAAAATGGAGATTGGTTCACTGAAAATTCTGTCGATGAATTCATTGAGGACAGCTTCACAATCTGAACACAGGGATTGTATTACATGTATTATTTTATGTACATGTGTAGCTGTAACTTAGAAATGTAAAATATAATGTAAACTTTTGTATTTCTCTTAAAAAAAACCTTGACATGTCTCCTGTACATCAAATCAAATGATTTGAAAATTGTACGTAATGAGATGAATAAAACACATACCACATATGTTCAATCAGGTGCTGAAAGGTTTCCAGGGGAATGGCTGCCCATTCTTCACGGAGTGCTGCACTGAGGAGGGGTACTGATGAACGTTGCTTCTGGTTGGAGTAGGTCACGTTTAAAATGGCTGCGCCGATTCAGAATCCCGCCAAATGCGAAGTGCGCTCCGTCAAACGTTTTCTTCGTGCAAAAGGTCAGCGACCAGCGGATATTCACAAAGAAATTGTTTCTGTTTATGGGAACATTATGAATCTACAAAATGTAATGAAATGGTGTCATCATTTCTCTGAAGGTAGGACCGATGTTCGTGATGAACAAAGAACAGGTCGGCCATCTGTGATCTCTGATGCCCTTCTTCGGAGAACGGAGGAAGCAATTCCTGCGAATAGACTTCTCACATTGAAAGAATTGCTTCAGATCGTACCGGACGTGTCAATGACAACTGTTTATGATGTTGTTACTGTCAAGTTAGGGTACAGGAAATCGTGTGCACACTGGGTTCCAAAACTGTTAGCAGAAGAACACAAAAAGAAAAGGATAGGCTTTGCACTCTACTTCCTCACACGCTATGCTGAAGCAGGTGATGAGTTCCTCGATAACATTGTGACAGATGACGAGACGTGGATTTATCACCATACACCTAAATCCAAGCAACAATCGATGCAATGGCGCCATTCGAATTCACCAAAAGCTAAGTAATGCAAAACGTCGATATCAGTGAAGAAAATCATGGCTTCTGTTTTTTGGGACAGACAAGGCATTTTTCTGTTGGAATTTATGCCTCCTGGAATGACAATTAATGCTGCTGCATATTGCCAGACTTTGAAATGTCTTCGAAGGGCAACGCAGGGGAATGCTGACAAGTGGAGTCCGCTTGCTTCATGGCAATGCTCGGCCTCACACAGCGCTCCTAACCAAAACACTACTCAAACAATTCAAATGGGACGTATTGGACCATCCGCCATACAGCCCGGACATTGCGCCCACCGACTTCCGTGTCTTCCGTTACCTGGAGTCACATCTTGCTGGAAAATCAAAGATGAAGTTGAAATGTGGTTCTGATAACAGGCGGCAACCTTCTACGACTGTGGGATACAAAAGCTTGACTTAACTAATGTTTGGATAACGGGGGAGATTATGTCTAAAAATAACAAATAATTCAGTTAAAAAGATGTAACTGACGTTTTCTAAATAAATGTTCTATTCAAGGACTGCGAGCCATTGTATCTTTACTTTTTGAAATGCCCTCGTATGAAATATTTGGCACAGTTAAAATTTCTATTGTTAATTACTCAATTTAGAACTGTTTATTATGTTTATTTCAGGATTCATTTATAAATTAGTAGAAATTCATTTGTCAAAAAAATTTATAAACCATTTGGAATATTGTTATTACCACAGGGTGAGAAGATAGTAGTGGGCATGCCTCTCATGTGATCAGACGGGTTTCTGTATTTTGGAGGAACAATGTAATTCGGCTTTGTTAACGTGAAAATTCAAAAGACAGTGTGATATAGTAAAATGTGACGCCAATAAATTCCAAAAAGAAAGAAAATTCTGTGCAGGCATTTTTCAAAATTATTTACATCAATTGGAACCATGAGAACCTAAAATGTGAAAATTTCTGCTTCAAGAATCAGAACCCTAGACAAGAAGAACTCAAGCAAACTGTGTGAGAAAAGAAGGTAAGTAAAAAGTTTAGTGTAAATCTTACTCGTCTAGAATTATCTGAAATGGCTTTAATATCGACGTTAGTAGTGACTCCATGGATGACGACGTTCCTCCAGAGGAAGCCAACAGGGAATGTCAAGAGGCAAATAAGGCATGTTTTGGTGGTTTATCTGGCCACTGATTCCATTACTGTTACGTGGAATGTCATGAACTTTCGTTACGCCTGCACTGAACTACTTTCCTGGTTTCAACAGGACGGAGTGACATCACACATTGCACGGCAATCAATGGCATATGGGCGAGAATTGTTTGGCAACCGTGTGATCTATCTCACGATTCGGTAACATTCCCTGGCCACCTAGATGGCCAAATTTAGCTGTTTGTGATTTTTTCTTGTGAGGTTACCTCGAGAGCAAAGTCTACATGACTCGACCAAGAACCCAGGATGAGTTAAAACAGAGTATTCGGTATGCAGTTCACAGTATCTCGGCTGTGATATTGCAGCGGTCAATGAGTAATCTCAACAGCAGATTTCACGAATGTATTCGTACATAATGACGCAATTTAAAGGATATAATTTCTAGAAAATGAGAAATGCCATCTATTTTTTGTAAACGGCAAAGTTGTAAGATTTCAATTACTATGAATGCAATTTCTTTCCTTCATCGCTTCTTGTTTTATTGGAATGTGGAAATGTTCCGATTTTTCTGTGTCACCCTGTACATTCTGTGCAAAAGGAATCACAGAATTTGCTGCAATAAATCTAAAATGGGGTGGCAGAGAAAATACAGCAATTGTCGGTGTGTATAGGCCACCTGGGGCATGTATGGATACAGTTTTCAAAAATCTCTCTGACTTGCTGATATACACAGACTGTACATTTTTTGTATCACACAGCCATGTAAATGCTACAATAGAAGGGGATACAAATACAGATTGATGCCAACACCAAAAAGCTACACCTTCTATACGATAGATTCAGTCTGACGGGAGTTATCCATGAGACAACTAGTGAGATTAGCAACAGCAAAACATGTCTGGATAATATAATAATAAATGTGACCCATCTTACCTACAGAACAGCTGTTCTAAAACTAGCCATCTATGATCAAAATGCAGCACAGCTTCAACTGGGGGCAAATGAGATGCCCTTTGCCACTAAAAGAAACTGTATGTAAGAAAAAGAATTATGTATAATGAAAACATCAACAGACTGACCTGCACGTTAGCACACATATCATGATTTTTAGAACAATAGGTTTCCCTATGATAGCTTTGCTTCTGACTTCTACTATTGTTTTGATGCTACATGCCCCCTTGCAGCCACAAAAGTTGAACGAACTAAAACTATAAACAGAAGTATCTGGAAAAATAATGATGTCATTGAAGCAAGGGAAAATTTAAAATTATTCCATAGTGCGATCTTGAATAATAGACTGAATCTCAAGCTAAACGACGTTTTCAAAACTTATCATGAATATTATAAACCTTTATTGATACAGATCAGGAGCAGCTATGTTGCAAACAAGCTCCAGGCTTCACACAGTGTTACCACTGGTGTCTTGGGAGTGACAAACTATTTTATAACAGGCAGGGCAAATGCCGTATAGAATTTAATATTGACCACAATGGGATGGTAGTAAAAGATGAACTTGAAATTGCTGACATATTCAATGAATATATTTCTTCAGTGGGGGAAGCTATCAATGACAAAAATAACAACCTGCAGTATAATTTTAAAGGAAATCCATCTGAGCATAACATACATCCAGCCCCCACAAACTGCAAAGAAATAATCAACATCATTAGCTCTCTAAAGTCTTCCCATTTCACAGGCATGATGGCCTCAGTATTAATGTATTAAAAGCATGCAGACAAACTGTGTCTGTAGCAGTAAATAATGTAATAGAATCAGGCACCTTCCCAGACAGACTAAAAATAGCTCAAGTAACACCAATCTTTAAAAAAGGGGACAAACTCAAAATTTAAAACTACAGACCCACCTCAATACTTCCAGTCTTTTCCAAATAGTTGAAAAAGTCATATACAGCAGAATTATAAGCTCTCTCTGGATGCACTACCTATTGTTTGAAAATCAAAATTGTTTCTTAATATGTAAATCAACCACCACAGCAGCTGCTCAATTAATTGAAGAGATAACAAGTGACACCAAGAACAAGCAACATGTTGCAGGTATATACCTCTACGTTGAGAAAGCTTTCAACTGTGTGAGCGCCACAATCCTGTTAGAAAAGCGTGGAATATTGGAATCAGAGGCACTTCTCATTACATAGTAAAATCTTGCATGAGTTAACCCAAAAAAGTTTGTACTGCTTAAAGTTGAAAGAGATGTTCAAAAATCCAAAATAACTAATATAAAAATGAAGTGCCCGGGGCTCAGTATGGGATCCTCTTCTGTTTTTAATTTATGTAAATGACACAAGATATTGCACTCAGAATTCCAAAATAGTTCTGTATGCGGCTTATACATCCATTGTGTGGAAAAAGGAATCATTTAATGAACTAGAGACCCATTGTAACAACGTGACAAATGAAATTGCACAGTACTTTAACGAAAGCCATCAAATGTAAGTGGTAGTAAAACATGACTCACGTAGTTTAACAACATTAGTTTTAATGATGAAATTAAACAATACATATGCAATGAATTGGTAAAAAAGACTGTAGTGTAAAATTCCTTGATTTAACAATTCAAAGCAATCTAAAGTGGGACACACATGTTGACACACTCGCATGTAAGTTGTCTAAGAATATATTTACAATTAATATGATTAGCTAGTTCTGCAAAGACATTGCCGCCCCACCCCTTATGAGTACTCTCCCTCCATCAGATGCTTCATCCCCCCCCCCTCCCCTCTTCTGTCCATGCCAACCCCATCTGCCCGAGACTGTGCAGTGTCTTCTTCGTGCCTAATTTTTAGTGCAGTGTTTTAAACGGGTGATAACTGTTGTGTGTCTTTTCCGAAGTGTTGCGAACAGAAACCGTACTGTTGCTGGGTGTGATTTTTCTCTCTCTTGCGAACAGAAACCAGACTGTTTCTCAATTGTCTGTCTACTAGTGTACCTGTCTTCTTCCAGTGTATTTAATTAGCAGCACCAACCCTTTGTTTTATATTTTAACTTCCCCAACTTTCTGCCATTTTACAATTGAAAAGTCACCTGTTTTAATCGCCTGCTTTTATTACTTATTATCTTCTTATTATGTTTTACAAATTCTGTAGGTTGTAGAGCAGCGTACAAAGCTACTGCCAGCCCGACCCATTCTGGGGGGATTTGAAACTGAATAAAAGAAAAATAAAAAGGTTGTGGTTATAGACAGATATTTAAACACACTCCATCATAAAGGCTAAAATTGCACGGTCATTTCGAAAACAGATTATAGATAAGCCTCTTATGAGTATCTTCATGCATATTACACACATATACCATCCATTAACTACAAAAATATTCAATCTGGTGTCTACTATGTAACTTTTACCAAATGTTTAACAGCTGTATTCAAAAGGCGGATATTTTTTGCAACAGTACAATACTCAGCTAAACTTTTGTCTGTATCTCAAAATTTTCCGTTAGTACAATTTCCAATTTCAACCTGTAACAGTAAGATCAGTACATTCCACTGTTTTGACGTGCACATCATCAATCTTAAAACACGCAAGTTTCCGACCTAACCTAGACCTTGGGCTTAGCTACAGGTCAGTCTGTCATCACAACCAACATTAAAGGTGGGAGGGATACAGTGATGAGTACGAGAATCTAGCAGGCCTTTATCATTAAATATATGGCAGAAAATTTTGGGGAAATAGGATGAAAGATCAGAATGGAATTTTCGTTATTCAATTACAGTATAGTTCACATTTATTTATCATCCCTTTCTAATTACATAATGTCTTCAGTTACGCACTGTACCAATACTCATTTTGCACAGTTTATTATCAACTATGGCTCTTTTACGCTGGGAATTCTTGACGAGTCATTTTGAATCTTCGTGATTATCTCTTTTAGATGTGGCTGGGTACATAGAGCATCCACTAATCGAAATGGGAACTGTGTCTGGAAATCCACGAGGATTATTAAACTTCTACTAATCACTAGCAATATAATTCACATTATACAACTGCTAATATTTCTGGTAATGAAAGCACTTTAGTGTGGGGAGGTTTCACACTTTGCACAAATGATGTGTAAGTTCATTCACAAACACAGAAACTAACCTTACTTCTGTCGAAGATGGTGTAAAGCCGACGTGACAACTTTTCCAGTTCTGTTATCACTGATATTTTGAATTATCGCTACATCGACTGACTTACATTGTGGTTCAGGTACTTGTGAAGGCGTAAAAACGTGTTCAGAACACATTCTAAACATGAACTCCTATGGACCAGTGTGGTAATTGCTGTTATGATTCTCGACATAACACTATTAATTTAAATTAAACTAACAATTTAAAGTAAAGCCAAAGGAAGGACGCAAGTAATACATACTTCATAATGATTGTTTCGTTGAAATTTTGCCTGTGGGCAAGTCTCATTGGCGGCAAATGACCGTGTAACATCTACCGTGATTAATAGCAGAAATCGCCGAAATAGGACAGGGATAAAAGTTGTTAGCGAATTCATGAACTGCGACACCAATCATTAAATAACTTACTGAATATCAATCAATCAATGTAACCTTAACTTTTATTAAATACGGTAGTGCGGGCAACAAGGTCCACACCATTCAAAATTGATCTACAACTATTTAATGACGTACGAAACAAGAACTCCGAATGGTTGACTATGTAGAACATTTTACCACAAATATTGTTAAGTATGATGATTCTCGTCATAAAGAATTGGAAGATAAATGCGTTTATAAGAGCAGAATAAAAACAGATGAAACGAGTTAATTGCTTATCCAACACCTGCCTGTAGAGCTTCTAATTGTGAACTGAAATCAAATATGAAGAATTCAAATGATTTAGAGTCAAGCTCTCGACAGCAGTGTTGCTAGACACCACCGACAGATGGCACCCTGATACGCTGGCTGAGAAAGTGTGGCAGTTCTCATTTGCTTTACTAACACAGCAATCGGCAGTTACCTAATATTTGTAGCCGCACAAGTCTTATACTTCGCTTGTTTAAAATAGGAGATGTGATCCATTTTGATAAGTTTCATGAACATTGTACATGCGTGTTGCACTACTATTTGCACTTGACACGTTTTACTGTAGTATGAATAAACAAATAATAAAAGCATATTTCAGGGACTAGATACTTTACTATCTGTTGGTCCAGTCATATGCGTTACTGTTAGTATCATTCCAACAACTTCTCGCGACTAAATGCGACGACTCATCAACACAACACTATGCGGCAATTTTCATCACATGTTAGTTCAAGTTAAAAATTCTTCGTTGATGCAGCTTCTGTTGTATGTTCCCCGTATTTACGTTTTTTTTATTTTTTTCTTTATTTGATTTTGATTTACCCCCAAAGGGGGGGGGGGGGGGGGGGGACTGGCAGCAGCGTAATATGCCGCTTTGCTGCCTGCAGAAGAGTCTTAAAAACATAATGAGTACAGAGTACAGTATAAACAATAAAAACAGGCGATAAACCGGCTGTTTAAACCACATAGTAATTAGACAGGCACAATTCAAAAACCTGGTGACAGTCTTGTTTCTGTTCGCAAGAGTTAAAAAACACATCTAGTGACAGTATGGTATCTGTTCACAGCACATAAAAAAAAAAAAAGCGGCACGTACAACACTTCAACACTGCACTATAAAGCAGACACGAAGGCTGATTGGGGGGGGGGGGACCCTTTCAAAAGAGAAGGCAGAAGGAGAGGAATAGCAAAAAGGGAGGAGCCAATGGAGGGAGAGGACACAGTAAAAGAGGGGGGGAAGGGGGCATGGCGAATGCGAGAAGGAGTGGGGAAAGCAGTGAAGGGGAAAGCAAAAGTACTCGGGGGAGAGAAAGGAGTCAAAGAGAGGGTAGGTGGGCAAAAGGGAACAGGATGGAAGGGGAGAGGGTGAAGGAGACAAGGAAAAGGACAGTGGGAGGGGGGGAGGGGACAGCCAGAGTTGATAGGAGGGACAAATGGAGGGAGAGAGAGCATCATCCAGGAGGGGGAGTTGACAGAAGCCACCTTGGGAAAAAAGATGTAGGGGTGAAGGGTAGGGGCGACACAAGGGTGGAGGCGCAGCAGCGGGCAGAGGTTGGAGAGAAGAGGAGCAACCAGGGGATGGGGGACATCAAGTCAGTGGGAGGTAAAGAGGCCTTGGATATGGTCAAGTAAAAGCAGCAGATGGGGGAAAAGAATCAAGTCATAGGGGATCCACGTGGAGGATGGGAGGCGTACACGGAAGGCGAGGCAAAGTGCATGGTGCTCGAGGATCTGGAGGGGACTTACAGATAATTTTATTTTTTTTTTTTTGGGGGGGGGGGGGGGTTATTCAGGCGGGACTGGCATAACAGAGAATGGGACGGATTAAGGATTTGTACGTGTGGAGGGTGGTAGAGGGGTTCAATGCCCACGTCCAACCAGAGAGGAGTTTAAGGCTGTTGTGGGCTTTGGATTGGATAGGGCAGAGATGAGGGATCCAGGTAAGATGATGGTCAATGGTGAGTCCAAGGTAGGTGAGTGGGGGGGTTAAGAGATGGACAGGATGGGCAGAGATGGTAAGGGGAAAATCAAGGAGCCGGAAGGAGTGAGCGGTTTGACCTACAATGATTGCCTAGGCCATGCAAGGATTGGTTTAGAGGAGCCACTGGCTACACTATGTGGCAAAAAGGTCAAGGTGATTCTGGAGAAGATGTTTGGACAGTTGAAGTAGGAGGGGCGGCAGGAGAGGAAGGAGGCATTCAGATGGATACAGATGATAGGAAGGGTGTAGGTTTGGAGTTTAAATGGGAGAGTGGGAGGCCAAACAGGGTCGTAGCCATTTTCGAGCTCTGGAGAGACAGAAATGACACTGCGACGCGAATTAAACTGGAGGGAGAGGTGACGAGTGAGACGTGGAACTCGGTCGTCGGCAGAGGTGGAAGGTCGAAAGACAAACTGGGTGTTGGGAAGGAGGTGATGTTGGTGCAGGTGGTGACGGCAGTGCTGGGTAAGGATGGATTCCGAGAGCTTGCTGACTACGGAGGTGACACATTTAGGGTGATAGGAAAAGGCATCAGATAGAGGCTTTGTGGGTTTGGAGAACATAAGGATACGGGAGGTTTTCCACAGGTCGGGGTAGAAGCTGGTGGCAAGGATTACGTTGTAGAGTGTGGCGAGGACTGCAAGGATGGAGGGAGGGCAGTGTTTGACATGGCAGTAGGTAATGTGGTCACGGCCAGGGGTGGTGTTGCATTTAGTGTGGAGTGTGAGCTGATGTCCAGTGTAGTGATGGGGTGTTAAGTTCTGATGGTGGTGTGTGTCCCAAGTAATGGAAGGTAGGAGCAAGGGGAGGAGCGGTGGTATCCAGACATTTGATGATGTTGGGGAGGGGGGAAAACCAAATTGTGGAACAACAGGAACCGAATATCATTCGGATACGTGAGAGGCAAAGTGGTTGGCCTTACTGAGGTTGTCAAGAAAGGGACGGTCATCACGGAGGAGAAGGTAGTGCGGGATAGAGCGGTTCCCAGTAAGGCAGTGGAAATCAGAACAGTACTTGGAAGAGATTATTGAGAGCACGGCATTGAGTTGTAGACAGGTCTGTCGCCAGGCACGGCGTTTCTTCGCAGTGAGCACGTTGCAGATACGTCATAATTGCCAGTGGCGGGTGAGTGTGTCTCGGTCACGAGTGTGCGGAGGAAGGATCGGTAGAGGCGACGAGATTTACAAAGGAGAAGGATGGTCTGTGAGGGCAGGGCTGGCCGGTGAGTTTGAATGGCTCTGGTAGGGATACAGGTGGTTACAGCGTCAGACGAGGTCCAGTGGAGGACAGCAGATCGTGAGATGTCATCGGGAGATTGGAGGGTAGGGTCATCGCGTTTGACCTGGGTGTGTACGGAGTATCGGTAGGCATCCCAGCTGGTGTGGGAGTAATCGTGGACAAGTTTAGATGGAACGTCAGGGGAGGAACAGGACGGGGACGGCGATCGTCACAGATAGTGAGGAGGACCGGGGCGTGGTTGCTGCCAGTTATGTCAGGGACTTCCGCAGTGATGTACCCAAGGAGGTTGGGAGAAACTAGGATCACGTCAGCAGGGGTGTGGGACTCTGGTCGGGTGTGATGGGGAGGGTAACCAGGTGTCCCTGTAGGGTGGTGAGAAAACGATGGAACCGCTGAAGTTCGTCAGGAACGCGGCTGTGGATATTGAGGTCTGCAGCAATCACACAGGTGGAAAGGTGCGGTCAATGTGGGCCAGGAAATCGTGTGTGTGTGGGGGGCGGGGGGGGGGGGGGGGGGGTACAAGGGCGGATGTAGATGGTGGCACGTGTGACGGTAAGGGTGGGGAAGAAGAGGCTGAGGGTGAGATGCTCTGCAGGATTGTTGAGGAGAGGCATATTTCTGTCGGCCAGACTGTAACTTAAGGCATTTCTCACTTTCAGAGAGCTGAGGCATATAGTGTCAAAAGCGCAGTTCCTTTGGTTTAGCGAACATGAAACTTACCAAAATACTTCACATCTCTGAGTTTTAAACAAGCAAAGTATAAGACTCGCGTGGCTAGAAATATTGGGGTGCTGCCGACTGCTGCGTGCTGTAAGCAAAACAAATGAGAGACCCGCCACACTTCCTCAGGAATAGTATCTTGCTACCATATGTCGGTGACATCTTGCAACACTGTGTTGCAGAGCTGCATGCTAAAAAATTCAATTTCTGTTTGCAATTCGTTCTGCAGGCAGACGCTGCAAGTAATAAACAATACCTTCGCTCCAAGTGTTTTTGGTCTGCTGCTATAAATGCATATTTCTTCCAATTATTTATGACGAGAATACTTCAGAGCTAGCAGTATTTGTGGTAGAGTCTTCTATATATAGGACTATTTATCACATTTCCTTTCGGCTGGGTATGACATCCACCCCAGACCTATGCCCTGCCTATCAATTTTGTTTGTCTGGTCACTGCCTTCCTCTCATGCCATCCTGCCTATGTCACCCTCCATGATACCAACACCCGTATCTTTTACCCCACTGCTGGCATCCCCCACGGCTCAGTCCTCTCCCCTCTCCTCTATCTCTAGCACACCGCAGATATGCCCAAGCCACCCCCACCTGTTCACCTGCTCCAATATGCTGATGACACCACCTTCCTGGCTCTCTATCCCACCCTTCAATGGTAACAACACACCCTCCAAACCCACACTGACCAGTTCACCACCTGGTGCAACCAGTGTTTCCATTGTATCAACCCCTCCAAAACCCAGGCCGCACCACTCGCTACTTCCATCTCCACAATTTCAACCTAATCGTTCATGGTCATCTCATCCAGCTCAGCCTCACCCTGAGATAGCTTGGCCTCACCTTGACCACCACCTCACCTAGACCCCCCATCTCCCGAACATCCAGCAGAAAGCCCATTCCCACCTCTGTCTTCTGAAACTCCTGTCTGGCCGGAAATGGGGTTTCACCCTTCCACCATCACCCACACCTACAAATCCCTCATCCGTGCTATCCCCTGTCATCCCAGCGCTACCTGGATCTCATATCCTCCCACTTTTGTAAGGCTCTCCAAATTCTAGAACACCACATGCTCCGCATTGCCTTCCGTATCTGCCTTCTGTCCCCACACAACTCCTGTATGACTTCATCCCCTTCCCACACCTCCTCCTTTTCCTCCAACATCTCTGCATCCTTTACACTGTCCGCAGGCTCGATGCTCCCTACCCCCTGGTGTCCTCTGTCCCCTCCACCCCCCGCGCATTGCCGCACCTCTGTTGCTATATCCCTACCTCTCTTCACCTCCACACACTCCGGCTTGGTGAGGATGGGTGGAAGGGGAAGAAGGGGGTAGGAGAAGTATGAGAAAGGGAGGAGAGGAAGCCTTGATGATGTGGAATGGGTAGGGTGGGTTTAAAGTTGGTAGGAGGGGTAACTATCTGGACACAGTTCATAATTTGGGAGGGTAAAACAGTTGAAGTTACTCTGGGGAAGTATGTGGAGGGTGTGTAGGGTAGGGTTGGTGGGATGTGTTGGTAGAGGTGCAGCAGCACACTATGGTTGGAAAGTGTATGAGAAACTATAGGATTATTTGAGTAAAGTTTGCAGATGGTGTAGTTTGTTCAGGGTTGATCTGTGTGAGTGAGAAGAGGTGGGAATTTGATGAGTTGGTAAGGGATCCGTGTCAGAGAAGGTAGAAAGAAGCAAGGTTGAGGGCACGGAGTTCGAGGATATGAAGGAACTTACAGAACTCGGGCAGCAAGTATCTGTGTAACATTTGCTTGGTAAAGGATAGGTTGGATTAGGGTTTTGTATGCGTGAAGGACAGTGGAGGGCTGCAATCTCCATGTTTGGCCAATTAGTACTCTCAGTCTATCGCACACTTTCTGTTGGATGGTTAGTAGATAAGATTTCCACAGTAAAATAATGGAGCTGACAGACATTATTGATTAATGAAAAAGATAACTGTATAAAAACGAATGTGTGTAACTATATTGACAATCTAATTTTGAACTAGGCAACATAGGGAACTGCGTATATTGTGAAATTCATGATGCTGCAGCTGGCAATGAGAGCTTAGCAGAAAGAGCAGTATTTCAGTGAGGTTCAGTTCATATAACGCTGCATTATTGGGTCTGTATGTTATCTGAAAACTTATATTTGTGTTCTGAGGAATTATGAGCTTAAAGAGGTAATACTGGAATGAAGAAAAGTAATTTTGCTGGTTAGCTGATTACTGTGGTGCTAGAGTGATGTGAATATCCTGACGGGCCAACTATTTGGTAACAATTTGTGAGGATTTATTTTTCTGGTTGAATGAGAGTAGTTCTCATAGTTGAGTGGAGAAGTAGGGCAAGGATTTGGTACAACTTCTATTCCCTTAATTTTGAATTGAGTAGTAATTAAGTTACGTGATGGTGACTATTTTTTTTTCATAATGTAATGATTAGTAAATCTACACTACTGCAAATCTTGAGTTTTAGCTAGAGGTAATGTCCATATTTTGGAGATTAAGGTGATAGGAGTCCACAAGTGAAGTGAATTTCAAACCAGGACTTGGCATTTAAGTGATTTTGCAAATGGGAAAGAAACCCAAAGCTTTCAAGTTTAACCAGTTTCAGACAGAGTTATAAACTAGAGTAACATTTTGCAGTGTAATGTATACTTGATTTTAAAATTTTTACTAGTCCCCACCTTTTGTACTACAGTCAATTTAATGCCAGTATTTATTTACAAAGTAATGAGCATTATTTTCTATAAGTGTGAAACATTTTTTCCTTATACTTAATTAGAAGTAAAAGTGAGTGTACTAAAATATGGTAATTTGTCTTACTTTTTTGTGTACTGTGGCTGAGAAGAACCACCTCCAAGGAAACTGATAGCAGTGCATTTCCTTAATAAGTGCCACTTGGACCTGTTGAAGGAATGAACATCTTGGTGAAAAAATGTGTTACAACTCTGTAAAAGAGTGAAAGTGCTTTTGCAAAATACTAAACATTGAAATTTTCTGTCTGAAAATTAACTGCAATGTGCAGTGCAATTTAACTTTTGCCAACCCATGATGATTTATTGTTTGAAGCAGGACTGAACTTGTACAAAGTGATATGTGTTTTAGAATGTAAACTTTGTTTATCCAAAAAGGACATTACTTACAATGAAGACCTCTAATTTTTATTAAAAATATAACTAATGGATATTTTGTGCCATTGTATAACACTGTATGCAAATATTTTGTTTGGGGATTTTCAAATGGCCAGTTCATATAACTACAAATTTGAAAAACATATGTATTGTAATTTTGATAAGGAGATTTCTGATGTAATATTCTTTTGTGTGTCGATTGTTAAACCCACTTTCTGAGGTCAGTTGCGGTTATTGAACTGCCCAGTTAGCTCCTTCATGTCTCAAAGAATTGGTGAATTTTGGAACACCTTATATACGTTGAAAAGACATTGTTCATATAACAATCGGATTTCGTTTTCCACAATGCTTGAATAGTCTATAATATAATCCTGAAAAAGAGGGGGACACATTATTGTACAGCCGTGCTCCTCAAATGTGGCCTGTGGTTCTCAGTCGTATTTTATATTAATATGTGTATAGCAGTTAACAGCCCAATCCTACAACGTCAACAAGTGCTATGATCTAATTAACAGTGCAATGTTCTCTCTGTAACAAATAAAAATACTTAGAGAGAGAGTGTGTTATTTTAAGATGTGCTTAATTTTTATTAATGTTTGTAAATTCGAGCACGGGCTTAGTAAAGGTGGCCTCTTACCTCAGGGGAAGATGAGAGAGGGAGAATGTTTTATTGCCAGCCAGTACTCAAAGCTCAAGGATGTGTGCAGCTCATACCAATGAGTTGCTATGGTATAATTTTCAAATGGAAGAAACATGGATTTGTAAATGTGTACATAATTGTAACTACGAATATGAAAGTAAATGAAGGCTTTTGCAATGCAATGCAATGCAGTGAGAAGAAAGAAAATTAGTTCAAAGAACAGTACACACAAAGTTTTCCAAATGGTGCTGGCTTTCAACAGTAAGCCGTCAGCCCCCAACCTGCTGCAGCTAGTCTACTGGGAGCTCGTGACATACTAATTTTTGTAGGTTACCAGTTAATAATAAGATTGGTACATATGCAGCCCTGATGATTGCTCCACAGTACCTACACTGGCTCTCGAGCAGCTAAGTTCGATTGCCGCTGTCACAGAGGATCAGTACCGTAAGCCGTGCTGTTATTTATTTCGGCAGTATACAGGATGGACAATAATAAAACTGACGAACTGCACGGGTGGATTCCTGACTGGAATTGGAGGAAAAAAGGTTCTACGAACGTGTGTCCTGAAATGGACAGTGTGCCTGTAATGACAAGAAATCCTTCTGGAACACAGTGCAGAGCTGCACAACATCCACATCACAACAGATGTTCAAAATGGCCTCCACGGGGTGCAGGGGACGAATTCACATGTCGCACTGTGTACTGCCACACACTTTCGCGCGTTCCGGCCTCTCTCCGAATCGTGTCACGAGCATCGTGAACGTGCTGTCAAAGGGTCTGTTCGACAGGAACTGGTGCAGCATACACAATGGTTTTCAGATACCATCAGGGGTAAAAATCCAGGAGGTTTAAGTCCAGTGATAAAGTAGGAAATGCTACGAGGCCTCCGTGTCCCATTCCCATTCAGTGTCTGGGGAGGATGCTGTGCAGATGTGAGCAAACTGTAATGTGGAAGTATGGCGGTACTCCATCGTGCAGAAACTACAGAACCTGTCGTACAGTTAAAGGCACATTCTCAAGCAGTCCATCCAGAGCATTTTTGAGAAAGTCCAGGTACATTCCTCTGTTGAGGCATTGAGAAATAAAAACTGGTCCAAGTATGTGGTCACCAAGAATCAATTCTCAAATGATGATTCTCAATCATTGCTGTTGAACCACTTCAACAATTCACCGAGAATTTTCTGTAGCCCACACATGGTGACTATGTAGATTAATTAATGATGCCACTTTTGATAAAGGTTGCTTCGTCAGTAAAGAAGACTGCTGAAGGAAATCCCATAATTGCGGTGATCTGACGCAACAACCATCAACCAAATCCTTCCCACAGGGGGAAATCCACTGTTGACAATCCTTTCACTCACTGCAGGTGATAGGGATAATAGGGGTTGTCATGCAGGATACACATAATTGTACTTTGGTTTAAACGGTGTTGGTGGGCCACTTGCCTGGAGCTTGTATTAGGGTTTGTCTCAGTATCCCGTAGAACCCAGTCATCCAAATCTGATGAACACACATGCCACTACCTCCCTGTATGTTAATCTGTCTGAGAGGGCCCATCATCACACAAATTCCCAAAAAGGTCTTGAAATGTTGTGTGATGTGGTTGGTGTCTGTGAGGACACTTTGTTTGGTACAGTCGTGCTGCCTCTGGACCACCTCAACTTGTTCTCGACATAAATACCAAACTACTCTGCTGCTTACAGTTCTCTGCATCAATCGTGCTGCCTGGAACACACAAGGAACACATGGCATGTGGACACAGGAACTTTCATTCATCAGCACAATTTATCATGTCAATAATGCATTTCCAGACACATATTCATATGACCTCTCTTCCTCCATTTCAGTCAGGAACCTGTCCCTGCAGTGTATCAGTTTTAGAAGTGTTCAACCTGTATAATACAAGTTTGTGAAATGAATGCACAAGCAGCTGCAGTGTTATTTCCCTGCATTTACATACTTTTATCTAGTTTCAACAGTTAATTGCTGAAGAAGCATTAAATATCTAATAAAACTACTGTCCTGAATATACTTGAGCGGATGATTGCTGTCATCTGTCTTTGCTGATGTATTCACTCACATGGCAATGTTGTATTGGTTGTCTGCATATCACCAAGACCCGGCAGAAACTGCTTAACACAGTATCACCTTTACATGGTACAATATATTCCGAAGTATACTGAGATACTGAGCAAGAGTCAATATTACTAAAGCTCTGCCAACTCCTTCAATACTCAAATATTGTGCAAAGTGTCAAAACCACTCTCAGGTGGTCAATACAAGTATTGCATAATAAATATTGACTGTGTGAGAGCATTTATCAGTGAAAAATTCACACCTACTGAAGGAAAAAAAAACTGTTGTCATTTTTGGCATTATTGGGTATTTAGAAAGAAAAGCCTCAATATCTCAGGTAAATAGGCTCTATACAGTGTGTTTCACAAGTCCTGTTATATACTTCCAGGTGCTCTGGAGGAGACAAGTAGATGAAGTTTTGACAAATAACCCATGCTGAGAAATGTACCATTTGGACACAAAGTAAGTTTGCTGGTCCTAACTTACTTTGAATGAGATATGATTGGTGTATTATGGGGCTAAATGGTGAGATCATAAGCACCCTTACTTTTTCAAGCCTCTACTTAACATATGTAGGCTACATCACTCCACTGTTACAGAGAAACTGATTGTATTTCAGGAATAATCTGGAGACAGGCATAAGAATTCCAGATGTGATGGTTAATATTTGTGGCATCCATACAATGTAGGAAAAATGAAACTATAAACCATTTGTGTTTATTTATTTAGCTGATATGTGGATCAGATCCAAGTACATATTTCATATGCCAGTTATACACAATAACAATCACATATTCTAGCTAATTATCACAGGAGTGACTTTATACACTATAGCTTCATACATAATTACATATTTTTTACCTACTCTGCAGTCTATTTACACACATTGTATTTCAATTCACAATACATAAGAACATATCTTGAATTTACTGCCCATCTCAATATGCACATTTTAGTTTTATCTGGGAAGTTTTCCTGTAAAAAGTTCTTTGGCTGAGATCAAGTACTTAACCCATGTTATCTGCTGCAAAGAGTTGATCCGCTGTAGAAAACAAGAATAAACAAAGGCTCTAGTGTTACAAATACTGACAACTAGGTAGTAATGCCCACATTAATTCATGCCACACACAGTCTTGAGTTTCTGTCTTACTTATTTCCAGGTAAACTGTACAAAGTTGGCACAATGTGTGCCTTTTAGAATTGATTTACTAAACTGATCAGCACAGGTGCCACATAGATACTTCAAGCACAACTGGGAGTACAACAGTGATTCCTCAAGGGTCTTATGTACACTTTGCAACAATAACACAATAGTGAAAAACAGAAAATTAAAGAATTGCAATGAATTTTGTACATTAAATAACATATTAATTTTGTTGCAGAGTAGTCTCATTCACAATGAAAATAGACATGTAAATATAACAACCCAGAACATAGTGGAAGAATGGCTAGTTCGAGCTCACGAGCGAACCTTCATCGACTTCCTTGCTGCAACAGAGGAGGCTATCAATTATATTCAATGCCTGGATGCCAATTTGTGATTAAATTGTATAAGAATACCAATGTATGCCATACAATAGAGAAATAAACAGTCACTTAAGGTATAAGGAATATATTCTGTAGCTTTACATCATGATCACATTTTCCAAAGTGTATCATTACTGATATTGCCCATATTTGGCAATCCTTAGGATTGTTGTTGACTTGCTATTAGCTGTTCTATTAATTAATGTGACTGAAACTGCTGGTAACAAACCTTAATGAACCAGTAACGGCATAGCTGTTATGTTTCATACTACGCTGTGTGCCTATTTCCAATTTCTTTTTGCATATGGTATGTATTCATTGACAAAATAGAAAGGTATCCTTACAAGGAATGGTTTTATTTTTGTTTACACTTCGCTCACAAGCTGGTATTTGGAACATGAAATGAACTGTACAGTTTTATTGGCTTCTTCTGAAGCTAAGCCATGTTATGTGAAAGAAACCTTAAATTTATGCAGTTTCTGCTAGGATGGTTATGTATAACTTCATTTTTATTGAACTTGTTTCTATGTTCCTATGCAAACAATAGTATTTTGAGAACATAAATATTGCAGAAAGTTGAAATTTTAATTTTTTCAACTGTTGCCTACAGCTGTTTGATCTTCTTGCATTGGTGGTCATTCTAATGGTTACATTTTTCAGTTTGAATATTTCTTTTGCATCACTTGACTGACCTCATATTTCAATTCCATAGGTCACGATAACATCAACAGCATTCACATAGCATCATCAGTTACTAGCTGTTTATTGTTTTCAAGAACAAATATAGCTGAACTCAGTTTGCTTGTTATGATACCGATTAAGTCTTTCCACAGTAAACTGTTATCCATGGTGAGGCCTAAGAATTTTGTTTTTTGAAGCATACTTGTTACTGAGATGACTCCGGTAGTCTTCTTCTGTTGTCCTCAAACATTGTTTTAGTTTTCTCTTTACTGAGAATTAGTCTATTGATTCCAAGTCACTGCGTTATAGAATCAAATATCATTTTGCTTTTTGTTATGGCATCAACTAAAATGCGGCACTGGTTATGCTGGTGGTACCACCTGCAAATACAATAATGTCACTTTCAGTATTAAGAGCTAAGTATGTTTATCTCTGCATATTTATCTCAGAAACATTAGGGATCCTAATACGCTGCCTTGTGGTACGGAATGACTCATTTGTTAAAATCCAAGTAATTATTGTTATTGTTCTAATTGTGTTTCTACTGTTTTCTATTTTGCAGGTATCACTTAACAGTACTAAGAGCTGTTCCTCTAATCCCAAATTAATGAAGTCTCCTTACTGAAACATTGTGATCAAATAGATCAAAAGCTTTCCGCAAGTCACACAGTAGTCATAAAATATATCATGAGGATTTTGCCAATGATTTAATCCCTGTGAATGATTTACACATTCAAATACACAGAAACTATTGATTTTCCTTTCTGCCGTTCAAATCATCTGCTATTTATGATGCCATTCTTTTCTTCTTCAAAATATGGCATAAATCTGAATTACTTTATTTTCTCAGGAACTTTTGAGAAAATGGTCTGCGGTTGACACAGCACATTGGATCTCTATTTTTGTATAGTGGCAAGTCTATGGCTAATATCATTCTATCCAGAAAACTGCCTTTTATCAGAGATGAATAAACTATGTGGCAATGCTTTAAATCTCTTGATCTGTCGTAGGATAGAAATCACATGAGTTCATTGAGGAGTGCTTTAATTCCTGCAGGGGATCAATTTTGTCATTTTGTGTACATCTGTCATATGTTCGTAAAACATGTATTGACAATGCTACTAACAGCTATGAGACCTTCTGATACTCTGTTAATTACTTTTAGCTAAGATCCTACAGACCCCAGCGTATTTTTTATTGTGTATTACAAAGAGTATGTTAGCAACAGTTTATTGAAAATAGTGTATATTAAGTTGGTAACACTGCCTACACATATGCGATGTTAACTCAAACATTTGCATTGTTGTTGTGGCAGTGTAAAGCTGTAAAGATTGTTGAATGTCCGTAGGGTCTACATTACAGTGTAAAGCTATAAAGATTTTTGAATGTCCATAGTGTTTACATTACCCCAGAGTGCATTCCGTGTAGCTCATTCATGCATATTGAAAATAATAAATTGGTAAGTATACAATATTGAAATATATATTGAATGTAACTTATAACTGTTTCCTTTCAATGTTGCCCTATTTTTTTTTCAGTTACAATGAATAAATGGACTCGTTACAGATGACGATCTACATAATACATTTATGGACGAGTTGGATCACGAAGACGATTCATTTGGAGGCATAGATTCTGATGAAGATCCTGATTTTGTCAAAATACAGGAACTATTAGGTACGGAAGAGGGTGGAGAAGAGGACGATGATACCCATGCTAGTTCTTCCAATGCAAACATCGTTCCATCCTTCTAGGTAAGAATGGCTGTAAGTGGTCTTCAACTGTACCATCTAAAACAGGAAGAATTAAATCCAGAAATTTAGTTACTCACCTCCCAAGACCAAAGGATCAAACAAGATCTATTTCTAGTCCAATTGAAGCATGGCAGTTATTAGTGACAGATGAAATGCTAGACAAGATTGTTACTTACACAAACACCAAAATTACTTGCAAATGTTCTTCAACTGGAAATGCGGAAAGTTATCATAACACTACAAAAATTCTGTAGAGCTAAGAGCTGCCATTGGACTCTCGTATCTCTGTGGCGTAAACAAGGCAGCTCACACCAGTGTAGAAGAACTCTGGTCTGCTAAATTTGGCAATGCCGTTTCACGATACAACATCACCAAGGGGATTTCAGTCTTCGACTAGTTGCCTAAGATTTGATGACAAAGCAACCAGCATGCAAAGAAAACAAGAAGAAATATTTTCACCCATTTGGTACATCTGGACTAAATTTATTGACAACTGCAAGTCCCTATAGACCCCTTTCGATTACTGCACAACAGACAAGCAGCTAATGGGCTTCCATGGCAGATGCCCATTCAGAATATACATGTCTTCGAAATCGGCAAATATGGAATTAAGATTTTGATGTTCAATGATTGCAAGTCTTAGTACATGCTAAACGCTATTCCAAGCATTGGCAAAGAAGTAACAGAAAAAATGAAGCTGTCCCATCTTATTATGTGAGAAAGTTATCAAAACCCATTCATTCATAGTATTAATAGGAACCTAACTGCTGACAACTGGTTTTTGTCAGTTCCTCTTTATCAGACAATGACTGAAAACTTTGGTTTGACAATGTTGGGAACTGTAAGAAAAAATAAACCCGTAATACCACAATCATTTTTAAGTTCTTAAAATGTAAGAAAACCACAATTTGCTTTTGATGTGAATAAGTCGCTACTGTCATATGTCCCAAAGAGGAATAAAGTTGTTCTCTTGCTGTATACCATGCTCTACTCAAACAACATCAACAAAATAACAGGAAAACCTGAAATGATAATTTCATACAATAAAACAAAAGGTGTTACTGACACTTTTGATCAGCTATGCAAAACTTACACCACTGCACATGCAACAAGAAGATGGCCTATGTGGGTTTTCTGTGGCATTCTCAGTCAAAGTGGGAGAAACGCCATGATTCTCTTTACCCTTTCCAGCACTGACGTAAAGAAGCCACGAAGGAAATTTCTGCATGAACTGGCATGGAACTTAATTGCACCTCACCTAAGGGCTACATTGGATTATACCTACACAATGAAGGAATGTGAAGAGAACTCTAGAAGCAATACTGAAAATAGATACTGTGGCACCAGACGGACCAGAACCTCTAACCAGCAAACTGAGATGTTCACTACTTTCAAAGAAAAGGAACAGAAAAACAAAAATGTTGCTAAGATTGTAAAAGGGAAATTAACTAAATAAAGTCAAGTAAGACATTGTGTTGCATTATACACATTCAGATATGAGAAAGTTAAACATAAAGAAATACAAAATGTTATTTATTAACAATACTACACTCATTTTATATACATCATGTGTTACTCGTTGTTGTAATAATAAAAAAACACTAAAGGTAACTAAATAGTATTTACAACGTCCCATATACATAAGACAGTCCAATATATATATTAATGAGCTTCAAATGCATGGTATATGATAACATTTTACTGGGGTCCTGTGGACCCCAGTGTGAGGTGCAAGGTAATTCAATTCAAGTGCGCAGTGCAAGGGTTAATTATCTTTCACATACTCCTGACTTGTTTGAAGACAGTAATCTGGTTTCCCACATTTTTTGCAGCTTTTAGCTTCTTAGCCGGCCGAAATGGCCGTGCGGTTAAAGGCGCTGCAGTCTGGAACCGCAAGACCGCTACGGTCGCAGGTTCGAATCCTGCCTCGGGCATGGATGTTTGTGACGTCCTTTGGTTAGTTAGGTTTAACTAGTTCTAAGTTCTAGGAGACTAATGACCTCAGCAGTTGCGTCCCATAGTGCTCAGAGCCATTTGAACCATTTTTTTAGTTTCTTATTTTGTCTTCTTGTAACCTTTATAGTATTAAAGGGATAGGCCGGTATTACAATATCAAATTACTTTGTCAAAGAGGTGATCAATATTCGTCAAATATATTTGACAAAGATCTTTGACACGGCACTAAAAAAAAGTTACTACGCTGTCGTCACATTTTTTGTCAAAGTTCAAGATGGCTGACAACAACAACAACTTGTTATTAACCGCAACAGTTGCACGTACCACAATTGCACTGTGTGCACACGTGATACAGATGTGGGTGAAAAAAAGGAAACGTACCTGGGTGAAGCCGTGTGTTTCACGGCGAGACGATAGAAGCATTCGACAAAACTTGTTATTTGAGCTTATAGTGGAGGATGTTAAGTCGTACATCAATTACTTAAGAATGGTTGAGCATACATTTCAGTATGTGCTCAGTGAAGTGATTCCTCATATCTGAAAGTGCAATACTCACTTAAGAACTGCTATATCTGCAGAAGACAGGCTCACTGTAACACTCCGATTCCTTGCTACAGGAGACAGTTACTCTAGCTTACAGTACAGCACTCGAATTCCACAGTGCACATTAAGTAAAATAATAACTGAAACGTGTGAAGCAACATATAAAGCACTAAAGGGCCAAGCTCTGAAGGCAAATAAATGTTCAATACACTTTATGTTCATTAAGATCAATTTTTATTTCATTTTATTTTATTAACACAGCATGTACCAATTGGTGTCCGAAACTACAAAATTAATAGAGATGTATGAGGCCGATTAGGTGTTTTACAACATGAGGCATCCTAAGTACAAAAATAAATTAAGAAGATTGGAGAGCTACAAAAAAATTATACGGTATTCTCTTCTATACCAGCCTGCTGCAAGGCAGCCTGGATATACCCAGAGGCGGATGGTCGTGCTTGTTGTGTTGTCAAATGCAGCAAATCCCACCTGTCCATCAAATACCACTGCAAACCGTGACTTGCAGCAGTTGTAAATATCTTACTACCCACATTATCCATCTCACGCAGTTCAGCTGCGATGTGGGTGGCAAGGGCACTGTATTGGTCTCCTTGGACAGGCTGGAGCAGAGTTCCGGCCATATCAGCCACAGCCTTCAATGTCCCGGTGGCCTCCACAATGACGTCTGTTGTGCCTTTCCTTCTTTTTGTGGGAGGCCGCTCTTGATGCTGGGGCTGTGGCTGTGGCTCACGGCATGCAACAGAAGGCTCTCGCATCTCGTGCTATAAAATAAGAGATGAAAGCCATTAGTTACATACTTGCTTGCACATACATAAACCTCATTTACAGGTACCCACAAGCAGAGAAAGGTGGGGGCAAATGGCAGAGGATTTTGAGACAAATTGGAACTGTTATAATACTATAGGAGCAATGGATGGAAAGCATATTCGTACTAAATGCCCACAAGCTACTGGATCTCACTTTTTCAATTACAAATCCTTCAACAGTATCGTTTTATTTGCCATGGTAGATGCTTCCTACAAATTTTTCTATGTTGATGTAGGAACTAATGGGCACGTTGGTGATGCCAGAGTGTTTTCAAAAAGCAAACTACGGGAGTCTCTCATTGACCGATCTATTCAAAACATTCCTGAAGGCAGGAAGCTTGCGAACACACACATTACAACTCCAATGGTTGTACTGGCAGACGATGCTTCTCTGAGTATGCTTCAAGGTGCTGCAGTGAACAAATTAACGCTAATCATTTGTATAACATGTGAACTTTACTTGCATAAATAAAAAGAAAGAAATACGTCGAGACGTACTTTTGATTTCTCGTAGGAGTAACTTGTGCTGAGGCCATTAATTTTCTTTTTATTGTAGTCAGCTGTACACCCAGGCCGTATGTCACGGCTAATAACCTCCGCAATATTTTTGTAGATCTCCAATCTTCGTAATCTATTTTTATATTCAGGGTGCCTCACATTGTAAATCACCTTATCAGCTTCATGTTGCTGTTGTGGTCTTCAGTCCTGAGACTGGTTTTATGCAGCTCTCCATGCTACTCTGTCCTGTGCAAGCTTCTTCACCTCCCAGTACCTACTGCAACCTACATCCTTTTGAAACTGCTTAGTGTATTCATCTCTCGGTCTCCCTCTACGATTTTTACCCTCCACGCTGCCCTCCAGTACTAAATTGGTGATCCCTTGATGCCTCAGAACATGTCCTACCAACTGGTCCCTTCTTGTGGTCAAGTTGTGCCACAAACTTCTCTTCTCCCCAATCCTATTCAATATTTCCTCATTAGTTATGTGATCTACCCATTTAATCTTCAGCATTCATCTGTAGCACCACATTTCGAAAGCTTCTATTCTCTTCTTGTCCAAACTATTTATCGTCCATGTTTCATTCCATACATGGCTACACTCCATACAAATACTTTCAGAAACTACTTCCTGACACTTAAATCTATACTCGATGTTAACGAATTTCTCTTCTTCAGAAACGCTTTCCTTGCCATTGCCAGTCTACATTTTACACCCTCCCTACTTCAACCATCATCAGTTATTTTGCTCCCCAAATAGCAAAATTACTTTAAGTGTCTCATTCCTAATCTAATTCCCTCAGCTTCATACATCTCTCTTAATTCTGTGGTAGATGCCACACACCAATTGTATTTTCCCGTCATGTTTACAAACGCACTACAGATGACAGAACGCTGCACCGAAGCTAGGCGCTCCACGTGGTAACATATCACATTGCAGTGAACAGAAGACAAGCGACTTCTTTGATCAAATCTATAGTGAGGCCCTAGATTTGATCAAATATTTGACAACATTTGACAAAGTTCCCTATTACACCATCAAATTTCGTTTACAAAGATATTTGACAAAGATATTGGACAAAGAAATTAGATAGTGTAATACCAGCCTGTGTGCTAATACCACAAAGATGTTTTAGCTTTTAAATAAATATGAAATCCATGACTGAGTATTCTTGCTTATGCTAGCAAAACCCTTAACAATATTATGTAAACCATGTGTTCTAAGAAGTAACCACAACACAAGTATCAACAAATGGAGAATAAATGATTGTAGTTTTCAGCCTGAATGAGGTTCTGGCACGGCTCTCCACACTTGTCTGCTCCGTGGAAGCCCCTTCATCACCACAAAACTACTGCAACCTCCATCCATTTGAACCTGCTTACTGCAGTAAAGCCTCAGTCTCTCCCTCTCCCTACAATTTTTACTTCCAACACTTCCTCGAATAACCGAATGTCTTACTGTGTGTCCCATTAACTAATTGTTTCTTCTAGTCAGGTTTTGCCAAAAGTTTCTTTCTTTTCCCTAGTTCGTTTCAGTATCTCCTCATTAGTTGTTCGGTATACCCACCAAATCTTCAGTATTCTTTTGTATCACGACATTTAAAATGCTTATGTTCCATCATCCACATTACACATCTGTAAAAAGGAACAACCCAGACAATCAGAAAAGACTTCTTGACATTTAAATTTACATAAAATATTAACAAATGCATCATTTTGAAAAATTCTTGCATTGCTAAATCCAGTGAGCATTTTATATCCCCTCCACCTTGGTCTGCACAAATAATAGAACTTGTCTAATATTTTTAGTGCCTCAAACAATGGAACAATTGTTATTTTTAGTGCCTCAGTTTCTAATCAAATTCCCTCAGCACCGCCTAATTTAATGCAACTACATGCCAATACACTTGCTTTACTTTTGATGACATTCATCTTATAATGTCTTTTTAATACACTATTTGTTCTGTATAACTTCTAAGGGCACTGCTAGCTTTTATGTTATGATGTAGTGATATTGTACTCTTTTCTTACAGCTGGCTCTGGAATTTTTGAGGCTGAAAGCCCATTTTTTTCCTGGAAGTGGTGGTGTTTTGCTGTATAATGTCAAAAATGCTGCAGCACTACTGCTTATATACTAAGTCAGAGTGGATGTAAGGCCCTTGTAGGACTTCAGCACAGAGCAGACAACCACAGTTGTGTTGCTGAGAAAATAGTATGCAGAATTTGCTAGAAACGATGATTAAGAGTCGAAAGTGTTACTTCAGTTCATAGGAGATAAGTGTTTGAGTAATTCAGTTAATTCATGTAAAGGTGTGTGGGATTACTTTTGATATTTACTGTACTGTGTTTCTGAATCAGTAACTTTTGTGCATAGTGAAAATGGACAGTATATGAAGATTACCATCTTCATGTGTCCTTTCGGACATGTCTGAAAGAACAGATACCATTTTCGTATAGTTAAGGCTAACCGGCCATTGAGCTCCTCCTCCTGTGCTGGATGCACACGCACCGCCCGAACCCTTTCGGGACTCGGTAAGATTGTATGCCACGAGTAATGAGTTTAATGGGCAAGGGCACTACAAATGAAGTGTGTGGACGTTAAGCTGGGAATGTGGGTCTCACGGGGAATGTGCAAGGGATAAATCCCTGCAGTCGCACTATCCTCTGTGCCTTCGATGGCTCAGATGGATAGAGCATCTGCCATGTCAGCAAAAGTTCCCTGTTTCGAGTCCCGGTTGCGGCACACATTTTCACCTGTCCCCGCTGGTGTATATCAACGCCTGTCGACAGCTTAGGGTCTCGATTTAGTTATTATTTCAAAATGAACAGTTGTCAATTATCAGTAATTGGAAGTTACATTAAGGTGCAAAGACTGTTGTAATGGATAATTCTGAATGTAGATGAAATAAGCTTCACTGTTTAACACAGGACTGGACGTGTTTAGCCATTGTTACAGAAGCATGTTAAATGCTAAAGTCACAATATGACAAAGAAATATGACTTCTACTGTTTTTATTTCAAAGTAACATGTTCAATTTTTCAACTGAATAAGTCATATATGAAATGATATCTGTAAATGTCCTTGTCACCGTTACTGTTCTCGCAAGAGTTACTGTCGTGGCAAGAGTCACATTCAATTTAGGGGAGCCTTCTTATGGCTGCACAATCTCGTGCACATATAACTGATCACCAGATGCACATCTTCGGGTCTAGTGCAGCAGGGGATACAACCCGTCGGCTTTGGACAATGACGTCACAAGTCGCCAGAGAGCAGTTTACCATTTTCGCTTTTGCTGTTATGTTTCAGTTTCGTTTTTTTACTGATTGCTTAATAAAGTGGATCTGTTTATTCTATCTCGTGAGATTTTTTTTTTAAAAAGCCAAAAAACACTTATCAGCCACTGAAGGGAGCTACAACACTAAGAAGAATCGCTTCTCGATTGGCCACTTGTGACGTCATTGTCCAAAGCCGACGGGTTGTATCCCCTGCTACACTAGTCCCACATCTTCTGTGTGTTCACATTTCCACTTAGGTGAAATGTCAATTCATCACTGAAGAAATCACAATCCGGAAAATTCTCACCATCATGGAACAGCATTTTGTTTGCAATGTTAGCATATAAACCCCAGTCTGAGGAGTATAGAGCTTGTAACAACTGCAAATGATAAGGCTATAGTTGTAAGTGTCTCGTTAGAAGTTTCCACACAGACTTCACTGGAACTGTTAATTCAACACCAGCCTTCCACACTGATGTTTTGGGGCTACATCTACATCTACATTTATACTTCCCAAGCCACCCAACGGTGTGTGGCGGAGGGCACTTAACGTGCCACTGTCATTACTTACCTTTCCTGTTCCAGTCGCGTATGGTTCGCGGGAAGAATGACTGCAGGAAAGCCTCCGTGCGCGCTCTAATCTCTCTAATTTTACATTCGTGATCTCCTCGGGAGGTATAAGTAGGGGGAAGCAATATATTCGATACCTCATCCAGAAACGCACCCTCTCGAAACCTGGGCAGCAAGCTACACCACGATGCAGAGCGCCTCACTTGCAGAGTCTGCCACTTGAGTTTGTTAAACATCTCTGTATGGAAGACTCTCTCACTGATTCACATTGTTCCGCAGTCACTCTTCGTTGTCCCACACTCTTCCCTTTGCAAAGACATTTGCTGTCTTCAAACTAATGCCATCTACAGATATCATCTGGAGGATTACAATAGAACTTACACCATATGATCAAAAGTACCAGGACACCTGGCTGAAAATGACTTATAAGTTCGTGGTGCCCTCTATCGGTAATGCTGGAATCCAATATGGCGATGGCCCACCTTTAGCCTTGATGACAGCTTCCATTCTTACAGGCATATATTTAAAATGGAGATTGGTTCACTGAAAATTCTGTCGATGAATTCATTGAGGACAGCTTCACAATCTGAACACAGGGATTGTATTACATGTATTATTTTATGTACATGTGTAGCTGTAACTTAGAAATGTAAAATATAATGTAAACTTTTGTATTTCTCTTAAAAAAAAACCTTGACATGTCTCCTGTACATCAAATCAAATGATTTGAAAATTGTACGTAATGAGATGAATAAAACACATACCACATATGTTCAATCAGGTGCTGAAAGGTTTCCAGGGGAATGGCTGCCCATTCTTCACGGAGTGCTGCACTGAGGAGGGGTACTGATGAACGTTGCTTCTGGTTGGAGTAGGTCACGTTTAAAATGGCTGCGCCGATTCAGAATCCCGCCAAATGCGAAGTGCGCTCCGTCAAACGTTTTCTTCGTGCAAAAGGTCAGCGACCAGCGGATATTCACAAAGAAATTGTTTCTGTTTATGGGAACATTATGAATCTACAAAATGTAATGAAATGGTGTCATCATTTCTCTGAAGGTAGGACCGATGTTCGTGATGAACAAAGAACAGGTCGGCCATCTGTGATCTCTGATGCCCTTCTTCGGAGAACGGAGGAAGCAATTCCTGCGAATAGACTTCTCACATTGAAAGAATTGCTTCAGATCGTACCGGACGTGTCAATGACAACTGTTTATGATGTTGTTACTGTCAAGTTAGGGTACAGGAAATCGTGTGCACACTGGGTTCCAAAACTGTTAGCAGAAGAACACAAAAAGAAAAGGATAGGCTTTGCACTCTACTTCCTCACACGCTATGCTGAAGCAGGTGATGAGTTCCTCGATAACATTGTGACAGATGACGAGACGTGGATTTATCACCATACACCTAAATCCAAGCAACAATCGATGCAATGGCGCCATTCGAATTCACCAAAAGCTAAGTAATGCAAAACGTCGATATCAGTGAAGAAAATCATGGCTTCTGTTTTTTGGGACAGACAAGGCATTTTTCTGTTGGAATTTATGCCTCCTGGAATGACAATTAATGCTGCTGCATATTGCCAGACTTTGAAATGTCTTCGAAGGGCAACGCAGGGGAATGCTGACAAGTGGAGTCCGCTTGCTTCATGGCAATGCTCGGCCTCACACAGCGCTCCTAACCAAAACACTACTCAAACAATTCAAATGGGACGTATTGGACCATCCGCCATACAGCCCGGACATTGCGCCCACCGACTTCCGTGTCTTCCGTTACCTGGAGTCACATCTTGCTGGAAAATCAAAGATGAAGTTGAAATGTGGTTCTGATAACAGGCGGCAACCTTCTACGACTGTGGGATACAAAAGCTTGACTTAACTAATGTTTGGATAACGGGGGAGATTATGTCTAAAAATAACAAATAATTCAGTTAAAAAGATGTAACTGACGTTTTCTAAATAAATGTTCTATTCAAGGACTGCGAGCCATTGTATCTTTACTTTTTGAAATGCCCTCGTATGAAATATTTGGCACAGTTAAAATTTCTATTGTTAATTACTCAATTTAGAACTGTTTATTATGTTTATTTCAGGATTCATTTATAAATTAGTAGAAATTCTTTTGTCAAAAAAATTTATAAACCATTTGGAATATTGTTATTACCACAGGGTGAGAAGATAGTAGTGGGCATGCCTCTCATGTGATCAGACGGGTTTCTGTATTTTGGAGGAACAATGTAATTTGGCTTTGTTAACATGAAAATTCAAAAGACAGTGTGATATAGTAAAATGTGACGCCAATAAATTCCAAAAAGAAAGAAAATTCTGTGCAGGCATTTTTCAAAACTATTTACATCAATTGGAACCATGAGAACCTAAAATGTGAAAATTTCTGCTTCAAGAATCAGAACCCTAGACAAGAAGAACTCAAGCAAACTGTGTTAGAAAAGAAGGTAAGTAAAAAGTTTAGTGTAAATCTTACTCGTCTAGAATTATCTGAAATGGCTTTAATATCGACGTTAGTAGTGACTCCACGGATGACGACGTTCCTCCAGAGGAAGCCAACAGGGAATGTCAAGAGGCAAATAAGGCATGTTTTGGTGGTTTATCTGGCCACTGATTCCATTACTGTTACGTGGAATGTCATGAACTTTCGTTACGCCTGCACTGAACTACTTTCCTGGTTTCAACAGGACGGAGTGACATCACACATTGCACGGCAATCAATGGCATATGGGCGAGAATTGTTTGGCAACTGTGTGATCTCACGATTCGGTAACATTCCCTGGCCACCTAGATGGCTAAATTTAGCTGTTTGTGATTTTTTCTTGTGAGGTTACCTCGAGAGCAAAGTCTACATGACTCGACCAAGAACCCAGGATGAGTTAAAACAGAGTATTCGGTATGCAGTTCACAGTATCTCGGCTGTGATATTGCAGCGGTCAATGAGTAATCTCAACAGCAGATTTCACGAAAGTATTCGTACATAATGATGCAATCTAAAGGATATAATTTCTAAAAAATGAGAAATGCCACCTATTTTTTGTAAATGGCAAAGTTGTAAGATTTCAATTACTATGAATGCAATTTCTTTCCTTCATCGCTTCTTGTTTTATTGGAATGTGGAAATGTTCCGATTTTTCTGTGTCACCCTGTACATTCTGTGCAAAAGGAATCACAGAATTTGCTGCAATAAATCTAAAATGGGGTGGCAGAGAAAATACAGCAATTGTCGGTGTGTATAGGCCACCTGGGGCATGTATGGATACAGTTTTCAAAAATCTCTCTGACTTGCTGATATACACAGACTGTACATTTTTTGTATCACACAGCCATGTAAATGCTATAATAGAAGGGGATACAAATACAGATTGATGCCAACACCAAAAAGCTACACCTTCTATACGATAGATTCAGTCTGACGGGAGTTATCCATGAGACAACTAGTGAGATTAGCAACAGCAAAACATGTCTGGATAATATAATAATAAATGTGACCCATCTTACCTACAGAACAGCTGTTCTAAAACTAGCCATCTATGATCAAAATGCAGCACAGCTTCAACTGGGGGCAAATGAGATGCCCTTTGCCACTAAAAGAAACTGTATGTAAGAAAAAGAATTATGTATAATGAAAACATCAACAGACTGACCTGCACGTTAGCACACATATCATGATTTTTAGAACAATAGGTTTCCCTATGATAGCTTTGCTTCTGACTTCTACTATTGTTTTGATGCTACATGCCCCCTTGCAGCCACAAAAGTTGAACGAACTAAAACTATAAACAGAAGCTGGAAAAATAATGATGTCATTGAAGCAAGGGAAAATTTAAAATTATTCCATAGTGCGATGTTGAATAATAGACTGAATCTCAAGCTAAACGACGTTTTCAAAACTTATCATGAATATTATAAACCTTTATTGATACAGATCAGGAGCAGCTATGTTGCAAACAAGCTCCAGGCTTCACACAGTGTTACCACTGGTGTCTTGGGAGTGACAAACTATTTTATAACAGGCAGGGCAAATGCCGTATAGAATTTAATATTGACCACAATGGGATGGTAGTAAAAGATGAACTTGAAATTGCTGACATATTCAATGAATATAATTCTTCAGTGGGTGAAGCTATCAATGACAAAAATAACAACCTGCAGTATAATTTTAAAGGAAATCCATCTGAGCATAACATACATCCAGCCCCCACAAACTGCAAAGAAATAATCAACATCATTAGCTCTCTAAAGTCTTCCCATTTCACAGGCATGATGGCCTCAGTATTAATGTATTAAAAGCATGCAGACAAACTGTGTCTGTAGCAGTAAATAATGTAATAGAATCAGCCACCTTCCCAGACAGACTAAAAATAGCTCAAGTAACACCAATCTTTAAAAAAGGGGACAAACTCAAAATTTAAAACTACAGACCCACCTCAATACTTCCAGTCTTTTCCAAATAGTTGAAAAAGTCATATACAGCAGAATTATAAGCTCTCTCTGGATGCACTACCTAATGTTTGAAAATCAAAATTGTTTCTTAATATGTAAATCAACCACCACAGCAGCTGCTCAATTAATTGAAGAGATAACAAGTGACACCAAGAACAAGCAACATGTTGCAGGTATATACCTCTACGTTGAGAAAGCTTTCAACTGTGTGAGCACCACAATCCTGTTAGAAAAGCGTGGAATATTGGAATCAGAGGCACTTCTCATTACATAGTAAAATCTTGCATGAGTTAACCCAAAAAAGTCTGTACTGCTTAAAGTTGAAAGAGATGTTCAAAAATCCAAAATAACTAATATAAAAATGAAGTGCCCGGGGCTCAGTATGGGATCCTCTTCTGTTTTTAATTTAAGTAAATGACACAAGATATTGCACTCAGAATTCCAAAATAGTTCTGTATGCGGCTTATACATCCATTGTGTGGAAAAAGGAATCATTTAATGAACTAGAGACCCATTGTAACAACGTGACAAATGAAATTGCACAGTACTTTAACGAAAGCCATCAAATGTAAGTGGTAGTAAAACATGACTCACGTAGTTTAACAACATTAGTTTTAATGATGAAATTAAACAATACATATGCAATGAATTGGTAAAAAAGACTGTAGTGTAAAATTCCTTGATTTAACAATTCAAAGCAATCTAAAGTGGGACACACATGTTGACACACTCGCATGTAAGTTGTCTAAGAATATATTTACAATTAATATGATTAGCTAGTTCTGCAAAGACATTGCCGCCCCACCCCTTATGAGTACTCTCCCTCCATCAGATGCTTCATCCCCTCTTCTGTCCATGCCAACCCCATCTGCCCGAGACTGTGCAGTGTCTTCTTCGTGCCTAATTTTTAGTGCAGTGTTTTAAACGGGTGATAACTGTTGTGTGTCTTTTCCGAAGTGTTGCGAACAGAAACCGTACTGTTGATGGGTGTGATTTTTCTCTCTCTTGCGAACAGAAACCAGACTGTCACAGTGTTTCTCAATTGTCTGTCTACTAGTGTACCTGTCTTCTTCCAGTGTATTTAATTAGCAGCACCAACCCTTTGTTTTATATTTTAACTTCCACAACTTTCTGCCATTTTACAATTGAAAAGTCACCTGTTTTAATCGCCTGCTTTTATTACTTATTATCTTCTTATTATGTTTTACAAATTCTGTAGGTTGTAGAGCAGCGTACAAAGCTACTGCCAGCCCGACCCATTCCGGGGGGATTTGAAACCGAATAAAAGAAAAATAAAAAGGTTGTGGTTATAGACAGATATTTAAACACACTCCATCATAAAGGCTAAAATTGCACGGTCATTTCGAAAACAGATTATAGATAAGCCTCTTATGAGTATTTTCATGCGTATTACACACATATACCATCCATTAACTACAAAAATATTCAATCTGGTGTCTGCTATGTAACTTTTACCAAATGTTTAACAGCTGTATTCAAAAGGCGGATATTTTTTGCAACAGTACAATACTCAGCTAAACTTTTGTCTGTATCTCAAAATTTTCCGTTAGTACAATTTCCAATTTCAACCTGTAACAGTAAGATCAGTACATTCCACTGTTTTGACGTGCACATCATCAATCTTAAAACACGCAAGTTTCCGACCTAACCTAGACCTTGGGCTTAGCTACAGGTCAGTCTGTCATCACAACCAACATTAAAGGTGGGAGGGATACAGTGATGAGTACGAGAATCTAGCAGGCCTTTATCATTAAATATATGGCAGAAAATTTTGGGGAAATAGGATGAAAGATCAGAATGGAATTTTCGTTATTCAATTACAGTATAGTTCACATTTATTTAGCATCCCTTTCTTATCACATAACGTCTTCAGTTACGCACTGTACCAATACTCATTTTGCACAGTTTATTATCAACTATGGCTCTTTTACGCTGGGAATTCTTGACGAGTCATTTTGAATCTTCGTGATTATCTCTTTTAGATGTGGCTGGGTACATAGAGCATCCACTAATCGAAATGGGAACTGTGTCTGGAAATCCACGAGGATTATTAAACTTCTACTAATCACTAGCAATATAATTCACATTATACAACTGCTAATATTTCTGGTAATGAAAGCACTTTAGTGTGGGGAGGTTTCACACTTTGCACAAATGATGTGTAAGTTCATTCACAAACACAGAAACTAACCTTACTTCTGTCGAAGATGGTGTAAAGCCGACGTGACAACTTTTCCAGTTCTGTTATCACTGATATTTTGAATTATCGCTACATCGACTGACTTACATTGTGGTTCAGGTACTTGTGAAGGCGTAAAAACGTGTTCAGAACACATTCTAAACACGAACTCCTATGGACCAGTGTGGTAATTGCTGTTATGATTCTCGACATAACACTATTAATTTAAATTAAACTAACAATTTAAAGTAAAGCCAAAGGAAGGACGCAAGTAATACATACTTCATAATGATTGTTTCGTTGAAATTTTGCCTGTGGGCAAGTCTCATTGGCGGCAAATGACCGTGTAACATCTACCGTGATTAATAGCAGAAATCGCCGAAATAGGACAGGGATAAAAGTTGTTAGCGAATTCGTGAACTGCGACACCAATCATTAAATAACTTACTGAATATCAATCAATCAATGTAACCTAAACTTATATTAAATACGGTAGTGCGGGCAACAAGGCCCGCACCATTCAAAAATTGATCTACAACTATTTCACGACACCAACCACTAAATAACTTACAGAATATCAATCAATCAATGTAACCTTAACTTTTATTAAATACGGTAGTGCGGGCAACAAGGCCCGCACCATTCAAAAATTGATCTACAACTATTTCATGACATACGAAACAAGAACTCCGAATGGTTGACTATGTAGAACATTTTACCACAAATATTGTTAAGTATGATGATTCTCGTCATAAAGAATTGGAAGATAAATGCGTTTATAAGAGCAGAATAAAAACAGATGAAACGAGTTAATTGCTTATCCAACACCTGCCTGTAGAGCTTCTAATTGTGAACTGAAATCAAATATGAAGAATTCAAATGATTTAGAGTCAAGCTCTCGACAGCAGTGTTGCTAGACACCACCGACAGATGGCACCCTGATACGCTGGCTGAGAAAGTGTGGCGGTTCTCATTTGCTTTACTAACACAGCAATCGGCAGTTACCTAATATTTGTAGCCGCACAAGTCTTATACTTCGCTTGTTTAAAATAGGAGATGTGATCCATTTTGATAAGTTTCATGAACATTGTACATGCGTGTTGCACTACTATTTGCACTTGACACGTTTTACTGTAGTATGAATAAACAAATAATAAAAGCATATTTCAGGGACTAGATACTTTACTATCTGTTGGTCCAGTCATATGCGTTACTGTTAGTACCATTCCAACAACTTCACGCGACTAAATGCGACGACTCATCAACACAACACTATGCGGCAATTTTCATCACATGTTAGTTCAAGTTAAAAATTCTTCGTTGATGCAGCTTCTGTTGTATGTTCCCCGTATTTACGTTTTTTTTATTTTTTCTTTATTTGATTTTGATTTACCCCCAAAGGGGGGGGGGGGGACTGGCAGCAGCGTAATATGCCGCTTTGCTGCCTGCAGAAGAGTCTTAAAAACATAATGAGTACAGAGTACAGTATAAACAATAAAAACAGGCGATAAACCGGCTGTTTAAACCACATAGTAATTAGACAGGCACAATTCAAAAACCTGGTGACAGTCTTGTTTCTGTTCGCTAGAGTTAAAAAACACATCTAGTGGCAGTATGGTATCTATCTGTTCACAGCACATAAAAAAAAAAAAAGCTGCACCTACAACACTTCAACACTGCACTATAAAGCAGACACGAAGGCTGATTGGGGGGGGGGGGGGGGACCCTTTCAAAAGAGAAGGCAGAAGGAGAGGAATAGCAAAAACGGAGGAGCCAATGGAGGGAGAGGACACAGTAAAAGAGGCGGGGAAGGGGGCATGGCGAATGCGAGAAGGAGTGGGGAAAGCAGTGAAGGGGAAAGCAAAAGTACTCGGGGGAGAGAAAGGAGTCAAAGAGAGGGTAGGTGGGCAAAAGGGAACAGGGTGGAAGGGGAGGGGGTGAAGGAGATAAGGAAAAGGACAGTGGGTGGGGGGGAGGGGACAGCCAGAGTTGATAGGAGGGACAAATGGGGGGAGAGAGAGCATCATCCAGGAGGGGGAGTTTACAGAAGCCACCTGGGGAAAAAAGATGTAGGGGTGAAGGGTAGGGGCAACACAAGAGTGGAGGCGCAGCAGCGGGCAGAGGTTGGAGAGGAGAGGAGCAACCAGGGGATGGGGGACATCAAGTCAGTGGGAGGTAAAGAGGCCTTGGATATGGTCAAGTAAAAGCAGCAGATGGGGGAAAAGAATCAAGTCATAGGGGATCCACGTGGAGGATGGGAGGCGTATACGGAAGGCGAGGCAAAGTGCATGGTGCTCGAGTTTTTTTTTTTTTTTGGGGGGGGGGGGGGGGTTATTCAGGCGGTACTGGCATAACAGAGAATGGGACGGATTAAGGATTTGTACGTGTGGAGGGTGGTAGAGGGGTTCAATGCCCGCGTCCAACCAGAGAGGAGTTTAAGGCTGTTGTGGGCTTTGGATTGGATAGGGCAGAGATGAGGGATCCAGGTAAGATGATGGTCAATGGTGAGTCCAAGGTAGGTGAGTGGGGGGGTTAAGAGACGGACAGGATGGGCAGAGATGGTAAAGGGAAAATCAAGGAGCCGGAAGGAGTGAGCGGTTTGACCTACAATGATTGCCTAGGCCATGCAAGGATTGATTTAGAGGAGCCACTGGCTACACTATGTGGCAAAAAGGTCAAGGTGATTCTGGAGAAGATGTTTGGACAGTTGAAGTAGGAGGGGCGGCAGGAGAGGAAGGAGGCATTCAGATGGATACAGATGATAGGAAGGGTGTAGGTCTGGAGTTTAAATGGGAGAGTGGGAGGCCAAACAGGGTCGTAGGCATTTTCGAGCTCTGGAGAGACAGAAATGACACTGCGACGCGAATTAAACTGGAGGGAGAGGTGACGAGTGAGACGTAGAACTCGGTCATTGGCAGAGGTGGAAGGTCGAAAGACAAACTGGGTGTTGGGAAGGAGGTGATGTTGGTGGAGGTGGTGACGGCTGTGCTGGGTAAGGATGGATTCCGAGAGCTTGCTGACTACGGAGGTGACACATTTAGGGTGATAGGAAAAGGCATCAGATAAAGGCTTTTTGGGTTTGGAGAACATAAGGATACGGGAGGTTTTCCACAGGTCGGGGTAGAAGCTGGTGGCAAGGATTACGTTGTAGAGTGTGGCGAGGACTGCAAGGATGGAGGGAGGGCAGTGTTTGACATGGCAGTAGGTAATGTGGTCACGGCCAGGGGTGGTGTTGCATTTAGTGTGGAGTGTGAGGCTGATGTCCAGTGTAGTGATGGGGTATTAAGTTCTGATGGTGGTGTGTGTCCCAAGTAATGGAAGGTAGGAGCACGGGGAGGAGCGGTGGTATCCAGACATTTGATGATGTTGGGGAGGAGGGAAAACCAAATTGTGGAACAACAGGAACCGAAAATCATTCGGATACGTGAGAGGCAAAGTGGTTGGCCTTACTGAGGTTGTCAGGAAAGGGACGGTCATCACGGAGGAGAAGGTAGTGCGGGGTAGAGCGGTTCCCAGTAAGGCAGTGGAAATCAGAACAGTACTTGGAAGAGATTATTGAGAGCACGGCATTGAGTTGT